>NC_136795.1:46181750-46471750 GCF_951216825.1 Electrona antarctica
GAGAGAGAGAGAGAGAACGGGCCAGGTGAGAGAGAGAGAGAGAGAGAGAGAGAGAGAGAGAGAGAACGGGCCAGGTGAGAGAGAGAGAGAGAGAGAGAGAGAGAGAGAGAGAGAGAGAGAGCAGAAACACTCTCAAATGCTTCGTCCACTAATCCAGTCAGGCCACTAGCCAACTCACATACTGGTTCTTGTCCCCCGACATCACATTTAGAAACGTGTTGAACACAGAAAACACTATGTTTTAGATTACAATCACTCAGAATTGCTAGATTGACGTAGGTAGAAAAAAATAAAATGATGCTGTGTTGCAGTCAAAATATTTCAGTGATAAAATGAATCGGGTGGAGTCAATGTTGGACCGTGGATATAATGTGGCCAGGTCTGTGATGTCACTCAGTCGATGAAGATATGATCATATTATTATATGATTTTTATTTATTCAATTCTGTAGTAGAGAGACAGGAAACGGGTTAGAGAGCAAATCCGAGACTGACGGGAATCGAACTCGTCAAACGACACGATCGAAAATCGTGTTGTCTACAATGTTGTTTTCGTCGACTAAAACTAAGACCTAAGTCGACTACCTGTTTTCACTGGCGAAAAACTAAATGGAAACTACATGAAAACTATGCTATGATGACTGAAATTAAGACTAAATATACTGACAATTTCGTCAACAAATAAAAACTAGACGGAAATGTTAGGAAGGGACTAGTGGACAAGAGATCCAGTATAAGTCATTTTACAATTAGTTGCATGCTGAAAATAGCCGATCTACAAGCTCACAACGCGTCGCGCTGTGAGCGACTGCGTTGTGGGCTTGTAGATCAGCTATTTTCAGCATGTGAAAAAAACGGCATCAAGGCCCGCCAAAACACATTTTGTTCGACAAAATCAACTGTAGATTTAGTCGACTAAAATCTTATGATATTTAGTCTACTAAAACTATACTAAACACATTCCATGTGACTAAAAATGTGACTAAAAAACGAAACGAAGTTTAATTCCAAAGACTATGACTAAAACTAAAATAGGAATTTTGCTGCCAAAAACAACACTGGTTGTTTACTTGGCAATCCAGAGGCTTAGGAGATTAACTCATACAAGACAGACCAGACCCGACCAATCCATTATTGCGCAGCCTTATTGCAGCCCTATTGTTTAGCCTTAGTGTGGATTTCACTGAACATCGTGTTCTGGATAATCCAACCAGCTTGCCCTTTTGAGTGACACGTCTTTTCTGTTTGACATTCGATCCCGTCTTGTCCCTAGACAGTGTGATACCTAACAGTAAATCACAAAGCGTGGCTCGTGTCTTGTCCGTTGGTAGAGTAAAAGCGGGCCATGTCTTTCCGGCACCCCAGAGCTTCTATTTTGAAGGAATCCCGGCGCTGATTGTGTTAAATGTGGGTGGAGATATACAGTAAGAAGCAACACTGAATGGGTCCAAGATTATCTGGGGCAGAAAAACGAAAAAAAGACTGCAACATTTCCCACCGAATGAAGTCACGAGAACGTGACAACGTGTTACGTGATATACTGTGATGCCACGGCATCACTCGGCTAGGAGCCACTGCCCTGAGAAGCACAGCTCAATGTCAGACAGCTTGACAACTATCTGGCTTCATGATTGCATCGTAAATCCTTGGGCCTCGAGGGATTCGTAACGAGGCATGGTAATTATATCCTATCTTACAAAACTAACTTACGTCACATTAGCTCAGGGCAGGATTGCTTTTGATCAACACCGCTGCACACTTCGGCGGACACGACCACACGCACACGGCCCGCGGCCAGCCTCTCGGGGACCTCGCGCAAAAACACCCTCCGATCCCGCACCAATGTGCGCGCCAGACGTGCCGCGCAAACTTGCGTGTAATACCCACATTTAATACATTTACCCCGAAACACACACATAGCCCCCCGCACTGCATGTTGGGAAGGACACGGCTTATTGTAGGGGTCACCGATTGCCGCGCAACATCCCCCTCATGTTCTCACCACGCATTGCGGCTACACCACACGCACACTAACCTGCACAAGTCTCCACACGCAACACAGACACCTGATTGGCTAGCCCCGCTCACATGCCGCACCCTGTGACGGCACAACACGGCAACGCACAGCTGTGATTGGCCAGCCCCACACATCTCCTCATCGCCACAACCAGAGTGCACACGACAACACGCACGCAGTCGGATGCCAACTTCTTCCGAGCATTATTTCCCGGTCCCACCACGGACTCATATAGTAACCTCGCATAAGTGTCACTGCCGTGCAGACACATGGGTTCACAGAACACTGTGGAGGATTTCTGTATCACTTATTGTAAGTCGCTTTGGATAAAAGCGTCTGCTAAATGACTGTAATGTAATGTAATGTAATGTATCGCATCGCGGGGGGACCTGCGAGCGAGCGAGTGAGTGAGTGAGTGAGTGAGCGTGCGTGCGTGTGTGTGTGTGCGCGCGCGTGTCTGTGCGCACGCGTGCGTGTGCAGTTTGATTTCAGCATCACTAATCAAAATAATACAAAACACATAATAATAATAACCCATCCGTTGCTACATGTGCAGTGCACAATTCTGGGTTTAAAAACACAGCTGAAACATGAAGTGGAGTCTGTCAAATCCCGCATTTTCCTTCTTCCCATATTGCGCTGCAACGTAAATTTGGATTGTAGGACGAAATTCTAGTTTTGTACAAGCAGAAAATAAGGCAGGTTGTCAGCGGGGTTATTATTGCACTAAATGATCTTTCGAAAATTGTCATTACTACGGCATCAAGGCCCACCAAAATACATTTTAGTCGACTAAATCAACTGTAGATTTAGTCTACTAAAATCTTATGACATTTAGTCGACTAAAACTAGACTAACACTAACACATTCCAGGTGACTAAAATGTGACGTGAAGTTTCATTCCAAAAACAACACTGGCGCCGTGTTCATATTTCAGTAGGAGGCATTACATTGGCCACGTTATTGTGAGAGTAGAAGTAGATTCTCTCGCCCTGAAGGGAGCTGGTTTTCTAGTTTATTGAAGAATGAATGAATACCGCCATGAAGTACATAAATCCCTGTGATGTTGTCTCTTCTCTCCCAGCATGGACCACGATGATGATGACGAGGAGGAGATGGACGCTCTGACAGAGACCCAGCCTCTGTTCACCATCGACAAAGACCGCAGCGGCGACGGAAACGATCAGGAGGACGAGGAGGCGGACGAGGACGGTGATGAAGTCGATGAAGAAACCGGACGCCCAGCAGCGGCAGACGTCATGGAGGTGGACGACGATGACGATGATGATGACGTCAGCGCCACCAAGAAAGCCTCGCTCAACGTCGTTGGAAACGGAGCAAAGAACGGCGCCGGCCACCGGAATGTAGGCGAGGAGGAGGAGGAGGAAGAAGAGAGCTCCGGGGAGGAAGATGAGGAGGAGAAGAATGGGGAGGAAGCGGAGACGAGCATGGAGGAAGTGGATAAGAACGGGGAGGACATGGAGACGAACAGCGAGGAGGTAGAGAGAAATGAGGAAGTGCAGGAGAACAGGGAGGAAGTAGAGAAGAGTGCTGGGGAGGAAGGGGAGGAGAACAGGAAGGAAGTAGAGAAGAGTGCTGGGGAGGAAGGGGAGGAGAACAGGGAGGAAGTAGAGAAGAGTGCTGGGGAGGAAGGGGAGGAGAACAGGAAGGAAGTAGAGAAGAGTGCTGGGGAGGAAGGGGAGGAGAACAGGAAGGAAGTAGAGAAGGCTGCTGGGGAGGAAGGGGAGGAGAACAGGAAGGAAGTAGAGAAGAGTGCTGGGGAGGAAGGGGAGGAGAACAGGAAGGAAGTAGAGAAGAGTGCTGGGGAGGAAGGGGAGGAGAACGGGAAGGAAGTTGAGATGGAGGAAGAGGAGGAGACGAAGGGGAAGGAAGTGGAGAAGAGTGAGGAGGCAGAGGAGAGGAGCTGCGAGGCGGGTCAACCTTCTTCAACCCAGTGTCGACCAGCCGCCTCCTCCTCGCCTCCTCCTCCTCCTCCACACCCCCAGGATCTCACCAGCTGACCGCCCGGGGGATCTCCAAAAATAACAAAAACCCAAGAAAGGTGACTCAGTCCTGGTGTGGAAAGACCCAGGAAGTCCCCCCCCCTCCCGCGTGGCAGGTGGACTGTACCCTAGCTTGGGGGGGGAACACAACACACTCGATACAGGACTGTTTGGGAACACGGATGGACTGATGGAAAACATGACACCGACATTAAACTACAGGACTGCATTTATTGGCCTCCTGTCTTGGCAGCTGACTTCTAAATAATCCAGGTTGGATGCCTAAATTCGAAAATCTCTTTTTTTTTTTTTTTTTTTTTTCTGTGTGAGGTTTTCTGGACCAATATAGCTACGTCAACTTTTATCCACACTCAGTCTGGCAAAACCATTCGGTAACAAAAAAAAATGTTTTATTTGTTTTATCTCTGGGGGTCACCAGCCACCTCCTCCCTTCCTTAAGCCTCTTCCTCCCGAGTGCTTCTGTGTTTATTCCTACTAACAACATTACATGTTTAAGGCTGTAGTCTACAGTGATCCATGAGCCAGAGCCTCTCTGTTGTAGGACGATCGTACGGCGGAAAATTGCTGATCTACAAGGTCACGACGCATCGCATTGCGACACGTTGTGAGCTTGTAGATCGGCTATTTTTGCCTAAAAATATTTAGTGTAGAGGGACATAAGGAGCAAGGCATCCTGGTGGACTCTGGTCAACTCAGTATAACAGGGGCTTCATTTTGTCACTGAAAGGAGGAAGGAATTCAAATGTATTTGAAGTCCCTCACAGATGAATACACCCATTATGAATATGATGGGTCAGGGTTTCCCCAGTATGTGTCTTGACCTGCCCGGGGGTTCCCCCTTCCGATTTCTGTCTTGTCCTGATCCATCCGCTGTGCTCTCTCAACGTTGTAAAGACCAGCGAAAAACAAAAGCTTCTTTATTATATTCTTTATATTTTGAAATGTATGTGGAATAAAATATGTGCCAAGTTGTGGTAATCAAGTTCCTTCATAGTGTTGTTTTATCAACCTATTACTCTTCATGTGACCAACCGCGCTCTGACTTGTAGGTGGCGCTACCCGTTCAAAACATATCAAAAATAACGGTAGTAGTGGCTCGCACACACCAAGACATCAGTTCAAAATATGTGACCAGATTTGACTGAGAGCAAATTACAGCTTTTCACCAGAGGAGAAAAGCTTAAATGAGTTTAATAATAGCACAGGCAGACTTCACATACTAGAGCATGTCTGAAATAAGTGTCAGAGCTGAAATCGACATGTAAATATGAAATAAATGCTTAAACATGTAGCTAGGTGTAATGTTAGAGTCCACAGAAGTGAACCTTTCAAGCCTGTTTTCTCAACTCGCTGTTTCTCTGCAAGACATTACTCTATAATAGTCTAGGACCTAGCTAAGATATCTATGCACTTCATTTAGGAGAGAATATCGCAACTGTTCTTGACTAATATGACCGCCGCAAACAACTTGGGAACTGTGAACAATTCTCTATCCGGGTCGAAATACCCGAAAATGACCACGCCCTTTTTAAAATGACCGCTAGTTCAAACATGGCTCTATCTTCTAAACCGTTGGCGCTACAGATTTTCTGAGGTGCTCAAAATATTCAGAATACTCATGTTTGTTGAATCCGTGCCCGAGCCAGCATCATAGTGGCCAAATCCAATATGGCCGCCAGTCAGCCACCTGAAAAAGGTTTTGTGTATAACTTTTGAACCAGATGAGCTTTGAATGCAAACTTTGTGTCTAAATCATGTTTTTTGACAATTAGAAACATTTTGGAATGGTTATCTTTATGACTGGGTGTGTCTGAACCTCTATTTAGCTTGTTTGCTTATTACGAATACTGTATGGCCTATGTAAAAATGTTATGTAACATGAAGTTTCATCCAGATTTGAGTGTAGAGTTGTTGGAATAAGTTAAGATCAAACTGGAGGAAAGAAACAACCTCTATACAGATGCAATGTTATTGAAACAATAGAATAATGGCATAATAAGAGAATAATAATAATAATAAATTCATGCTGGGCAGGTCTATCAAATTTTAACAGTGTGTTTAAATTAGAAGCACGCACGCACGCACACGCACACACACAGAGCATGTGCTCCATCCTTTTGATTCCACAGGGAGAAGACTATTTTTTTGTCCTGATCATACAACTTCTATCCAGCTTTGCAGAACTTTCTTTGTGTTCAATAGGCCTACACGACTGTTGCAGCCTCAAGGAGGATGGTGCAAGCTTTACTGGCATCTATAAGACGGGTCCAGTAAGGTTCCCAAATCTTACTCATGGAGTTAGTGACCAGCCCGATGTACTGAAATTTGGGATGTGGTGGCCTTTTGACAAGTTCAATCAATGTAGCCTGGGTAGGTGGAAGGTTCTAAAGGGACTTGCTACCATTTGTTTGACAAACATCAGCCTTCCCTGATTATGTAAAAACCCACTGAGCAATAGCCGGCTATTAGACGTGCGTCTAAAAATGCGATAAACGGCAAAAAAAGAAAGTTTTTTTTAGACTTCTATTCTTAGATTAGACGTTGATTAGCGGTCTATATATAGACAGTCTATATATAGACCGTCTATATAAGACGTCTAATCAACCGCTAATCAACATCTAATCAACCGCTAATCAACCGCTAATCTAAGAATAGATGTCTAAAAAACATTCATTTTTAGACGTTTTTATCGCATTTTTAGACGGCCCTTTAGACGAATATTAGATGTCTATTAGACCAAAAAATGCTCAGTGGGAAGGAGCCTGAAAAGATCAACTCCGATTTCCATGTCCAAAGATTGGCGTATGGTCTTCGTCATATACAGCAAGAGCTGTAGCCATAGCAGAGTAGATGAAGCCATACATAGTTTTTTTCTCAAATGGTACCAAGTCCTTCTAGGACAGAGGTGCCCACACTTTTTGTACCTGAGGCGGCTTTAGAATAGCACCACTGGCATTACATAATAAGAAAAACACACTTTCCTACATAGTCTGGCCAATCTTTGGACATGGAACTCAGAGTTGATCTTTTCAGGCTCCAAGGTGAGAGTGACCAGGGTTTCTGTGAGATTTCTGCACTCCTTTTCCCATAGTCAGAGAAGGCAAATGTTGGTCAAACAATGGTAGCAAGAACCTTCCTCCTACCCAGGCTACATTGATTGAGCTTGTCTAAAGGCCACTTGCCGCCACTACATCCCAAATTTACATTGGGCTGGTCACTGACTCCAAGACTTGGATACCTTACTGGACTCATATTGTAGATGCCACATCAAGCCAGTAAAGCTTGCACCATCCTCCTCCACTGAGGATGCAACATGTCATGTAGGCCTATTGGACACAAAGACAGTTCTGCAAAGCTGGAATCCGTTACATCTCGATATATAGAATTGTATGATCAGACAAAAAAAGTCTTCTCACTGAGGAATCAAAAGGACGGATCACAAGTTCACAACGTGTGTGTGTGTGTGTGTGTGTGTGTGTGTGTGTGTGTGTGTGTGTGTGTGTGTGTGTGTGTGTGTGTGTGTGTGTGTGTGTGTGTGTGTGTGTGTGATTTAAAATTTGATACACGGCTTTGACTAATGCTCAGCATAATTTATTATGCTGTTATTATTATTATGCTTTTATTATGCCATTATTCTATTGTTTCAATAACATTGCATCTGTATAGAGGTTGTTTCTTTCCTCCAGTTTGATCTTAAAGATGGAGTGCCACTATTTTTGTATTTTTCCAGTTTTTCATGTGTCTATGAGGTGACAGTACTTTATTAGACACCCTGGAGTCGTTTGTATGTGCAATGAAGTATTAACTTTGTATTTAGGGTTTCTTCCTGGAGGCTGAACCCTTGACAGTCATGAAAACAGTAATATAGTGACATCACACTATCAGCCCCTCCCCTAACCCCTCCCCCTTCATCATACAACTACAGCTGTGGGTGCAGCTTCAGTTCAGGTGGATCACCACCGATCACCACCCACCAGGCAAACCAGGCATACTTAATGAACTGGTGGGTGTGTCCACATAAAAACATGATTTTTTTGGGGGGGTGAAAAAATCGTGGCACTCCATCTTTAGCTTATTCCAACAACTCTACACTCATCAGAGTGCTCTAGATGGATGTAATGATAAATATGAGAATTCCAATGTGTTTCTATGCTCAAAAAGCACAAAATAGACGTTAAGTAACGGTAAGTAAAACTAATTGTCAGATAGTCGCCATCTTTGAAATATGCAAAATAGATGTTCAGCAACACCCAGTCATAAAGATAACCATTCCAACATGTTTCTAATTGTCAAAAAACATGATTTGAACACAATGTTTGCATTCATATAGCTCATCAGGTTCAAAAGTTCTAGACAAAACCTTTTCAGGTGGCGGACTAGCGGCCATATTGGATTTGGCCACTATGATGACCCGGAGGGTTGCTGGCTCGGGGACGGATTCAACAAACATGAGTATTCTGAACATTTTGAGCACCTCAGAATATCTGTAGCTCCAACAGTTTAGAAGATAGAGCCATGTTTGAACTAGCGGTCATTTTAAAAAGGGCGTGGTCATTTTCGGGTATTTCGACCCGGATAGAGAATTGTTCACAGTTCCCACGTTGTTCGCGGCGGGCATATTAGTCAAGAACAGTTGCGATATTCTCTCCTAAATGAAGTGCATACATATCTTAGCTAGGTCCTCTACTATAAGCCATATCTCCAAAACTGGTGGGTCAAACTGAACAATCAATATGTCAATTTGAAGCTATTCCCTGCTTTCATATGACATGAAAAAACGACAATTCTAAAAAAATCCAATGGCAGTCCCTCAGTCAAATTTAGTCACATATGTATTGCATTTTTGAACAGGGACAAAAGTTTCGGCTACACTGATGAAGGCTGGATAGCCGAAACGTTTGTCCGTCTGTTAAAACAATGCAATAAATATTTTTGAACTGAAGTCTTGGTTTGTGTGCGACCCACTACCGTTTTATCAACCTAAAATGTGTTTCTTACAAAACATTTAAAAAAAACAAGTCACATTTGTTTATTATTCTATAATGTATCATCAAATATAAATGTGGTGCTGGCGGCGTGTCCTCTCCTCCGCGTCATCAGTGCCCATACCCGAGGCGGGGTTGGCGAAAGGGCCTTTCTGTGTGGTTTGCATGTTCTCCCCGTGTCCCCTAGGGTAGGTACCCTCACAAAAAACATGCAGTAATCCTGGTCTCTAAACTGCCTCCCCTGGCCAGCCGGGGCGCCTGATGGAGGGGAAAGGAACTGGTTGGAATAACGTGTTCCTTCCACGCGCTACGTCCAACCAGGGAAACTCCTAGCCTGGTTAATAAACCAGACCGAATCAGCCGTTGGCAAAAAAAAGTTGCCTACCAGCGGATTTATACCGCGACAGTGTTGTGTGATATTAGTCTGGCTTATTAGCCAGGCTAGGAAACTCCCCCCTGTCAGGTGTAAAGGAGCAACTTGGACACTCAGGCATGAAGGAAGCACGAGTTCAAGTCCGTTGCTCTCTCCAGGTTGGTGGAGGGTGTGTAGAGCCCAGGATCACATTAGATAATTGACACAGGGGTCAAAAATGGGTTACAAAATCGTGGGATAAAAAATATAAAACAAATATATAAATGCGGCTACAGTGAGTGCTCTAAACAATCACAAAATGTGCATGCCAGTGTGATTTTATTATTTTTTTCTAGTATCTTTCTACTTGAAGGTTTGAAGGTTTCTTCCAATGCCCAGCCCAGCAGGATGTGGGACGTTGTCGTGTCCTTTGTCATTGCGTCGACACCTTTTCCATTACGGTAAGTGCTCTGCCTGCCGTGCCCCGAATTGCAATATAACAAAGACGATGCCCATTGTTGTACTGGTCGGTTTCGTTTGTGTTAGTCATGGATGCTCACCGAGGGTTTCAGTACCTGTTGGCTCACCGCCAGAACTAGTTGGAACGATGGAGGACAAGAAGATGTGCTTTTCATTTAACCCATTTAGGCCTGATGTCCAAATTTAGAAAAAATGCCTTCTAAATCCTGACGGTTTTCTGAAATACCTCATGTTTCAGTATCAGTGGTGCTCAATATTCCATGTCAAGGACCCCCAAAAATGATTTGTAATTGGCCACCGACCCCCATCTGAAAATATGTTGTTCCAGGGACCTCACCAGAAGCAAAGATTTGAGTTAAAATGTTCACTGTAATAATATATATTCAAAGATTTGAGGCACATTTTCACGATTTTTCAAAAATAGCAGACCTACAAGCTATGAGCTTGTAGATCTGCTGTTTTTCAATAGCTAAAGTATAACATCATGCTTTAAAACACCAAAAGGGGTTCCCGCCCAAAATGGTTTTGAATACCACCCCCAGTGTGTGTGAGGAGAGTTGGACACTTGTCAAACGGGGTGCATACTTAGTTTAGACTAGTCATTGGTTAGAAATAGGTTAAGGTTAGGTTTAGGTTTGCTGCCCCATGGGAGGTTAGGTTTAGGGTGAGGGTTTGAGATAGGTTGTAGTTGTAGGACTAATGACTGGTCTAAACCAATGACTAGTCTAAACCAAAAACTGTCTAACAAAAACTGGTTTTGTTTTTTGTTTTTCTGGTCTGTCACACCTTTGAGCTGAATGCTGTTTACCCTTGTACTCAAAAGCAGTGTAGAGAATTATGGACAATAATTTTCATATCAAAGTCCAAATTGATTATTTATTCTGCATTTTGAGCACTTGAGATTTTAGCCTCTCGGACCCAAAACATTGAATATTTTTGTCATCGGATAAGATTTTGTCCACGTATTGATGTGCTATACAGAGAGATAACTGTCAAACGTTGACCAAAATCTACAACAAATCTACATTCTCTAATGTGTAAACGTCTTGTAAATTAAGTAATGCAGTAATGTTTATCCCATTTTGGGGGTGGGAACCCCATTTTGGTGTTTTAAACATTGTTATAATTTAGCTATTGAAAAAAAGCAGATCTACAAGCTCATAGCGCGCCACCGAGTGGCGCGCTATATTTTCCGATGGGGGGTCGGCGGGCCGATTACATATATTTTTGGGGGTCCTTGACATGAAACTGTTTGAGAACCACTGACATAGAAACATGAGGTTTTTCCAGATAACTTGTCAGCATTTAGAAGGCATTTGTAGAATCGTCCTCAGGTCTAAATGGGTTAAAATGATTTAACTCTTGAGAGCAAGAACCCGGTCAATGACGTATACAGTATAATGGTTGAAGTGGTTCTGTCACAGCAAGGTATCAATCAAACACAGATTATATATACAGGAAAATGACGAGCCGACAGAAATGTCATGTTGATTGTTTCGATACTTTATTAGTCAAAAGATTTTTAATAGGACAGAGGTACAGTAAAACGCTATAGGCCAAAGGGATAACACACAAAGACGTCCCTGGGGAATTGTTTCCGTTGTGGTTCTGCAATTAAAAAACACAATCGTGGGGAAAACAAAACTCTCCAATTGTATTGCAGCACATTGCATGCAGCGTTATACAATATATATTGCTTTATTGCTGTCTTTTTTTTCTTTTCATCTTTATAGTTTTATATAGGTTCACTATATCAGTGGTTCCCAAAGTGTGGTCCGGGGACCCCCAGGGGTACCTGAGGGAGTTCCAGGGGGTCCCCAGCTAAATGATAGTTTGGAACCAAATGGACCATTACGGGTCTGTAACTCAGAGTGTACAAATGGAACCAAATGGACCCTAGCGGTTCCATTTGTACACTCTCAGAGTTAAATTAACATTGATTTTACAATATAAATTGGGGTCCCAGAGATAGAAATGCCATTAAATGGGGGGTCCGTAGCCTAATGCATGTCAAACTGGGGGTCCTTGAAATGAAACGGGTTGAGAATCACTGCTAGAGCCGTAAAATACTGCTCCCATGGGGGTCCCTGGCATATGTTTTCAAATGGGGGTCCGCGGGGCTAATTAGTGTCAATTTGACATGAAAAGGTTTGGGAACCAGTGCACTATATTAGTCATTCAATGTCTTAATTGTTATTTTCTGAAAGATTAGGATGAAAGTCTCCCAAGAGATACTATGAGATAGAACATTAATGATTCAATAATAGAATAATGTGAATGCACATAGAATGTTGATGGTCATAAATGGTTGCAATGTTAATATCATAATACACATTTAACCCATTCAGGCCTTGCGTCGAAATTTAAAAAAATCGTTTTCTAAATCATGACCATTTTCTGAAAGATTTGAGGCACATTTTAACGATTTTTCAAAAATAGCAGACCTACAAGTTCATAGCGCGCCACTCGGTGGCGCGCTATGAGCTTGTAGATCTGCTATTTTTCAATAGCTAAATTATAACATAATGTATGCAACCACCAAAAGGGGTTCCCGCTCAAAATGGGTTAAGAAGAAAAAAAGCTTTTTTTTAACTGTTTGATAGTCAAAGCAGGTTTACTCTTTTCAAACACTTCCACTATTGGAAATACATTTATAATTCAAGATACGGTGGGAAATCATTTACATAATATCCTAACCTTTTTTAATGACAATCGTCTTGTTCATAATTCATGCGGTCATTAGACATACGACTACACACAGTAAATTGATTCAAATTAAAAAACCTTTTAAAGCCATCTACTTCTACACTTTTTACGGCCACTCAAATGCAAAATGCATTTAACTTTTTCAGTAAAAGCACACAACAGAACTCATTCACCACCTTATGGCAGTGAACGCAGGTCATCCTAATATCAATAATACATTCATAGAACTTGTACAGTAAACAATGTGACGGCAAAAGCAATTAGTGTCTTTGCTCAGGGGCACTTTGACACGTTGCTGTCCTGGAATGGAACCTGCCTGGGACAACTGGGGGGCCTACCGGCTCCCCAGGCAAGGCTCTCTTAACCATTCAGCTATGGCAGCTATGAGTCGTTAAGATTGTGACATTATCAAACGTATGTATAATCAAAACATATCAGACTAGTCTACGTCAGGTGTGGGCAACTGGCGGCCCCGGGGGGCCACATCCGCCGATCTACAAGCTTGTAGATTGGCTATTTTTGCTACGACAGTAATATATGGCCCTAGGGAGTGAGTGTGGAAATATAGTGTCCCTCTCCATCGTCAAAGTTGCCCACCCCCCTGGTTTACCAAAAGGAAATGCGTGAATCGAATGCTGTCCATCTGACCCAGAAGCAGGGATTCAAACATCTCCAACACCGTCCAGACAGAGGGGGAGGGAGGGGATATCAAAAGCTAAAAGGCATGGATTTTACTCCCCATTTCCCCTCAACAAATCAAACCCAGACTCTACTGCATGTCAATCAACAGTATCCGCTTTAGAAGGCTGCATCTCAAGGGGCGTTATATATTATATCCTCCTCCCAAGTTAAAAGCTCATCGGCTGGTGATCTGCGCGGGCGACTGGGCCCTGGTGGCAAGGTTCTTGCGCGTGACCGTGGAGCAGCGGGTCAGGATCTCCTTGGCTTTGGGCCTGGGCGGCACGCGGGGGGAGGTGGGCCGCTTGTAGAGGCTGGGGTCCGAGGTGGCGGGCATCATGGACGCCCCTATGTTGGGACTCAGGTAGTTGCTGCTCAACTGTCTCCCCGTCGGCGGGGGGGGAGGCGGCGGCGGGGTGTAGCCGAGGTGCGGCTGTGGCTCGTCGGCGCGGTCGGTGTGGCCGCCGTCCAGGTTGAAGCCGGACGAGGCGGACGAGGAGCTGAGGCCGTCGATGCTGAACTCGCTGTTGTCGCTTTCGCTTCCGAAGCTGTCCTCGCTGCCCACCCGGGTCTGACCGGTCCAGCGCTGCCTGCCGCCGCCCCCGGCGGCCGCCGTCTCGCTCTCATCCTCCACCGTGATGACGGGAGTGGTGGGACTAGTGGGTAGGTTGGCCCTCCTCACCACGGGAGTGCTGGCCCCCACGGGGAGCGTGCTGTCCATCTGACTGGCCAAATATACCAACTGGAGCCGTTGAGCGTCGACCACGATGCTGGGCACCGAGCGTGACCGTTGCTTTTCCGCCGCGGGCAGCTGTAGCCGGGCAGCTGTGGCCGAGGAGGTGACGAACCGCACGGCACCCTCGACCTCCGGACCACCGCTGTGCTGCTGGTCCGTGGGGGAGACCCTGGGAGAGTGGTTGTGCTGCTGCAGGACGACGGGCGAGACGCTGCGGCTGCGCGCCGCCGATAGGATGTCCAGCGTGTGGCCGCCGCCGCCGCCGCCGCGGGGGACGGCACTGTGACTGCGAGTGGAAACGACGTCCAGCGAGTGGCTGTGCTGCACCGTGGGGGAGACTCTGGGAGACGGCGACGTCACCTCCAGGGAGTGGCTGTGCTGGAATTGGGGGGGGAAACCGCCGGGAGCGGGAGACTTTACTCTGCTGCCGGCCAGGCGGTTACAGGGGTTGGTGTACGGCTGCAGGAAGAGAGCGGGGACGTAGCCTCCCTTCCCCTTGTGCCTGTTGTGGACAGAAGAAGAAGAAGTGAGGGTCAGAGCTCTGGGTGATTGAGATTGTGTTAACCCATTTTGACCTGGGAACGATTCTACAAATGACAGTTTTCTGAAAAACCTATGTTTCTATGTCAGTGGTTCTCAAACTATTTCATGTCAAGGACCCCCAGAATGATATGTAATTGGCCAGCCGACCTCCATCTGAAAATGTTGTTCCAGGGACCTCCCCAGAAGCAAAGATTTGAGTTAAAAATGTTCGCTCTGGGCCTGGGCCGTGGCTCAGCGGTCCAGGCACCTTGGCTGGTAATCCAGTCTGCCGGTGTGCCGCGGGTTCGACTCCCGATCCCGACGGCCTTTTACTGCATGTCACCCCCCCCGCCCATCTCTCTCCCCATTTCCTGTCAGCCTACTGTCTGTCCCTCCATGAAAAAATATAAAATAAAAGGCGAAAGCCACAAAAAAAAAAAGTTTGCTCTGAAAGAATATATATATTCAAAGATTTGTGCCGCATTTTCACGATTTTTCAAAAATAGCAGACCCACAAGCTCGTAGGTATGAGCTTGTAGATCTGCTATTTTTCAATAGTTAAAGTATAACATAATGCTTAAAACACCAAAAGGGGTTCCCGCCCAGAATGGGTTAACCCCTTCAACCCGGCCGTCCCTATTCTTCTGGTCCTGCATGGGCCTTTGCTGTCATCATAATAGGTGAACATTCAGCAAAGACTTATTGTAGATCTGGTATATTTGTCATAGAGATTGGGTGTAAAAGGAATACAGGAGGTCATTACGACGGCATCACAGCCCGCCAAAATACATTTTAGTCTGACTACATCAACTATAGATTTAGTCGACTAAAATCTTATATTTAGTCGACTAAAACTAGACTAACAGTAAAACATTCCAGGTGACTAAGATGTGTTTAAAACTAAATGAAAACTATTCAAGAGACTGTGACTAAAACTGAAATCAAAATTTGCTGCCAAAAACAACACTATTTGGAGCAGTAGTATTCACTATCCATCTGGAAGAACAACATGGCACTTATGGTATCGTTACGTAAATATCCACAGGTTGACAAACTGGACATACTTGTCTCTTTTATGTTGTGGAAAACATCCATAGACATTCCAACCTGAGAAAATATACCTGTTCTGATCTGGTCTGTACACCCCTGGGGGGGACTATAGCGTGTGAAAACGTGTACGTCACCAAGAGGAGGGCGGCGTCTGAAAAGCTAGGGACAGCCCTCTCGTGTGCATTAAATTCTAGCCCACATCACTCAGATAGATAGATATGTCATGTTTTTGTAAATATTGAGCTCGTTCTTGGCGACAACATAGTGAACCAACACCAGGATGGATAGAAAGAACATCGGGCCCAAATACATTACAAGGACAAGGAAAATGTTGTGAACAAACACGGCTGTGCTTAGATACTTTGTTGAACGTTATGTCTCTGCGCCCGTGCGCCGTACAGCCGAGATCCAAGCCATTCTACGTCTTTTTGTAAACTCGTCAATCTGGGTTCCTTGATGCTGTCTCCATGCTGGAAAGCTGAAAATCTAATTTCGTTTTCTGGCTCATTCCCTCGACGTGACCTGCTGTGGCACTTATTTACTGAGCAAGTCTGCACCATTGTGAGGTCAGTTTAAAAAAAGAACGTATACAAGCACACTGGATAGTCGCTCAATGTAAACAAACCAGACAAGCCAACAAGTATGGCGGCCGCTACCACGTGACACATATGTTGACGCCCCTTCCAGGAGATTTTGGTACACACTATAGGGTCAACTGGGGTTAATGCACCACTGTGTCTGTGCCTCCCATCAACTCCCATCACTATGTTGATGGTTAATCCGTCTTGGCAATCTTTGACAATAAAGCAACGCATTTTTGCAACAGAACAAAACAAAACAAGATCTCTGGCTTTCTCTGAAAGAATATTGTGCAATGCATTATATTTCTGTCAGGCTATTAATCTACAGCTAGAATCTGCAGCTTGCTTCAGAGGAGTGTGAAGTCAACACTCGACACGCAGCAGGAGCAGAACAATGTGTGTAGTATGCTCATGGCATTGTATTCATTCAGTACATTGTATTCATTCAGTACAATGGAGTGGATGTCCTCATATGTTGCAATGTCTGTTTCTGCATTTTTCCGTCTGTTTTTGCGAACGCCAGTGAGCCTTTACTATGAGACCTAGCAGAACATGTCTGTCTGTCTGTCTGTCTGTGTGTGTGTCACGCTGTAAGCTAACTAGCCCTAGTAGCGTGTGTGTGTGTGTGTGTGTGTGTGTGTGTGTGTGTGTGTGTG
This sequence comes from Electrona antarctica, assembly GCF_951216825.1. Classification (NCBI taxonomy): domain Eukaryota; kingdom Metazoa; phylum Chordata; class Actinopteri; order Myctophiformes; family Myctophidae; genus Electrona; species Electrona antarctica. The sequence goes on from NC_136795.1 coordinate 46,198,537, forward strand.
TGTGTGTGTGTGTGGTGTGTGTGTGTGTGTGTGTGTGTGTGTGTGTGTGTGTGTGTGTGTGTGTGTGTGTGTGTGTGTGTGTGTGTGTGTGTGTGTGTGTGTGTGTGTGTGTGTGTTTGCAGAGTTATCTGTGCATGTATCGATTCGTCACTGATCATAATCAAAATGTGTGCATGTCTTTGGTCTGATCTGTCATCAAAAGGAATTGTATCTTATCGTTTTTCCAAAGGCAAGGATGCCTTAGTTGTTCAATGTCCATGACAGGCACAAAGAAAACACTCAGTCATCGAGCTTGTAGATCTTGTAGTTGTGGCAAATCTGCAAACAAAATGCTTACCACTAGCTTTCTTCACAGATGTGTTCATAAAGGTGTCTACTATCACAGAAAAATGTGTTCCAACCCAACTCCCTTGGGAAACTTTGTGACAGCTGCTGAAAGTTGGGGTACCATTATCAACCAATATAAGGCAAAACAAATTCCAAATTTCATTATACTTTAAGTAGCATGTGACGTGTCAAACTAGGGGGTTTTCAAGATTCTGAATCCATTGCGAGCATTAGTTTTGCACAAAAAACACTCCTTTGCCTAAAAATGCCCATAGCCGTCATCACAAATGTGATGAGGTCAGCACATTTGGGCATATTTGGGCAAGTGGCTATGGCCGAATTTAGCCCAAGGAGTATTTTCGTGCAAAACTCATGCTTGGAATGGATTCAGCATCATGAAAACCCCCTAGTTTCCTAGTTAGTAGTCAAATGCTACTTAAAGTATAATGAAATTTGGAATTTTTTGCCTTATATTGGTTGATAATGGTACCCCAACTTTCAGCAGCTGTCACAAAGTTTCGCAAGGGAGTTGGGTTGGAACAATTTTTTCTATGATAGTAGACACCTTTATGAACACATCTGTGAAGAAATCTAGTGGTAAGTTTTTTTTTTGCAGATTTGCCACAACTTAAGCTAACTTTACCTAACTAATACTTCCGCGTGATGCTCTGGTATGATCAAGTAGGGAATTAATTTACAAGAAAACACAAAAAGTTAAAATATGGGCATAAGTGGTCTCTGCCCGACACCAACAAGACCAACGAGCTTGTAGGTCTGCTATTATTTGAAAAATCGTGAAAATGTGGCGCAAATCTTATATATATATTATTCTTTCAGCGCGAACGTTTTTAACTCAAATCTTTGTTTCTGGGAGGGTCCCTGAAACAACATATTTTCAGATGGGGGGTCGGCGGCCAAATACATGTAATTTTGGGGGTCCTTGACATGAAAATGTTTGAGAACGATATAGAAACAGAAAACTGTCAGGATTTGGGTTAAAGACGCATGTTGCTAGTATGCATCTATAGGCTCATTCCTATGTTAATGTAGCCTGATTATCAGACTGTAGCTCCACTCAGAGAGTGGGCGGGGTCTTTGGGCTGGATCCAGGCTAATGTTAATGCACGCTGGTGTGACAGTCGGGAAGCCTTTGCAAACTGTGTTGAGGTGCGAAATAGTTTTTTTTTTTTTTTTTTTTGATGCGTGTATGCGCGTGCTCCTGGGCATGGCTCGGTACCGCGTGCAACGACCAATGCAACCAATAACAGTGGCTTTCAGAAGCATAAGCGTATAATATACCTGATGAGCCACCAGCCGTTGTCAGACTTCTGCAACACCTCCACGCGCGTGCCGATCTCCACCGACAGCTCGTCTCCCTTGGTGGCCTTGTAGGTCCTGACAGCGATGTACTCTGCACCTGAAGGTGAACACACACACACACACACACACGTATGTGATATCATGTATGTATGACATCACAGAGTACAGCAGCCACATCTCTTGTAGTAGCCTGGCTAATAAGCCAGACTAATATCACACAACACTGTCGCGGTATATCAGTCTGGGCTGGCTCCACTTGGATTTCATTTCCCGGGGAACATTTTCTCTTTGACGCAATTGGTCAGAGCTACTGTCAGTCAAAAGTCTCAAGCATTGAACGTCACTGTACCAAAGCCCGCCTATATTGCATACCGTGTCCCGATTGGTCCGACCTGTTCTCTGCTGTAGGAAAGAGGCGTGCTACTGAGCCTCGCCAGACCGTAATCCGCTGGTAGGCAACTTTTTTTTGCCAACGGCTGATTCGGTCTGGTTTATTAACCAGGCTACTCTTGTAGGCCTTTATACTCTCACATTTTGAGAGAGAGGCAGAGTTTGATTTAAAGGTATGGTCGTTCTGGGTTTTTGTTGTTAATGCTCTATTATATATTCTGACAGTTATTATTGCGTCAGTAACAGGGTCTCCCTGTCTCTTCAGTTCTGAAAATACAGGAAATACATTTTCAGGTGGGTTGCCAATTTCAGTCAATCAGGAGAGAGAGAGAGAGAGAGAGTACTCAAATTTCATGAGCTTTAATTTTATTCCTGTTAGAATTTTGTCTGAGCCATTTCCTTTGTGTCATCACTTCCAATTGCACTCGTTTATGCTGTGTGAGTTCTCTCATCTGATTGGATAAAATGTGTATATCCAGACTTGGAAAATGTATTTTCTGTTTATTGAAGAGCCGGAGGGACATGGAGACACCTGTTACTGAACAAACACTATACTCATTGAGTACTATCACAATATAGAGCTGCTATTATTTAAACACTCATGTGTTTGTCAGTGTTTTTTGCACTACCTCTAAGCGTTGATAGGGACTTACCTCCCCCGTGAGGACCGTCCATATCGTCGTCTTCCTCATAATCATCATCCTCGTCATCAACAACCTTCTCCAGGTAGGGAGCAGGGAACCAGGCCATGTGCTTGCTTTCGTTCTCCACCAGCCACCAACCTGGCAACATAAACCATGACAGTTGAGATTAGAACTGGGTCGCCATTATGATATTTCCATAATTGCGATTTACGATTTAATTGCGTTTCTGTTGTTGGATATTGGAACATTATGAATGGAAATTAATTACATTTTTGTTTGGCTTCGTAAAACAAAAGGTGGACAGATATGGCAGATATGACAAATAACTATTTTGTAACTTTGTACTGCCCAAAAAAATAATAATGTCGAGAAAATAGCCGATCTATATAAGCTCAAAACGTGTTCTGCTTGTAGATCTGCTATTTCCACTATTTTATTTTTTTAAATGTTTGAAAATGTGCCAACATGGAAACGATTATGCAACATTAGGCAATCGTGTAATAATAGTGACAGGCCTATACAGTCGGTGAGAATATAGACATCTTTCAGCCACTGATATAAATCGCGTTACGCATTGTGACTTCGTCCATCTATCCGTCAGCACTGGTTGTGATGTCTTGAATAGAGTTGAATGGAAAGAGGGCCCTCTGACAGAAACAAGGAAACAAGTCAAATGACAAGAGGAGTTATTGTCACCACCAGAAGAGGTTGATATCAGATAAGCGGGGCAGGAGATTGATATCAATTGAGATTGATATCCAGGGTATTGGTCTCACGATCAGAGATCTCCACCTGTGACAACCACACTGTTGTTGTTGTGAATGAATGCATGGGACTCGAATGGAAACAAGACCGCAAGGTCTTTCTTCGGTGCTCCTTATGGACCAATGCTGTGCTTGACTGTACACTGTGGCGACAAGAGGTTCAAGAGGTAGAGCAGGTCGTCCAATGATCCATGGGTCGGCGGTTCAAATCCCGGCTCCTCCTGTCTACATGTCGAAGTGTCCTTGGGCAAGACACTGAACCCCAAATTGCTCCCGATGTGCTGGTTGGTACCTTGCATGGCTTCCGCTGCAATCGGTGTATGAATGTGTGTGTGAATGGGTGAATGTAATGCACAATCTATGTAAAGCGCCTTGGATAAAATGCACCATTTACCATGTACTGTTTGCATCTTATTATTGTCTAATAAAATGATCAATCAATCATCAATCACCTGCTGATGAATCTCATCTGAGTTCAATGAATGGGCCGAATCAATTCTGATATTTATTGATGCCTGAAGAAGGTCTTTGACCGAAAGCGTTTGAGCGTATGTGCTCAAAGGGAGGGCAAAAGAATCCCGAGATTCTTTGCGAAGCCCCGCGTGGAAGCATGAGCGTGCGTCACAGAGAGCATGTTCGGGTCTGTAAGTCCCGGAAAAGATGCGCTGTGATTGGCCAGTAATCACTTGAGTGGCAGCGCTCCAACGAACTGCAGTGGCCAATGAAGCATCTATTTTTTAATATCTATGGCCCGTACAGGCATTTCGGTATAGGCGGAGATCTCCGATCAATCATGGCTATCAAGCCTGGTCAACATAATGAATTGCATTTTTATAGCGCTTTTCCAAGTGCTCAAAGCGCTTTACAATGGTTCATTCATTCATACATTGGGAGGTGAAGCGGCGAGCAGTCGACGCCAGCGTCCTCACTTCCCACATTCACACACCAATGGTGGCGAGCTCACACCGACCGAATCATTGGAGGCAATGTAGGGTTCAGTGTCTTGCCCAAGGACACTTCGACATGTGGACAGGAGGAGCCGGGATTTGAACCGCCGACCCAGGGATCATTGGACGACCTGCTCTACCTCCTGAGCCACAGCCGCCCTACATACACTCTGACTATATCTAAGTCTGGCTGATAGCGAAGACTGTCTGTTGATGGGTAATATGGTACCTGCTTGGTCCTTGATGAGCACCTCCAGCTTCTCGTCCACGGCCACCTTGAAGGCTCTGTTCTTGGTGTCCTTGGTGTCGAATGGTGCCACGCAGCGGTACGTGCCCGTCACGAAGGGCTGCGTGATGTTGGCGGCCTGGTTGAAGTGGCTACGGCTGCCGCCTCCCTCCAGCTGGTCCGACGGCACGATCATGATGCTGTTGAAGACCATGAGAGAGCCATGAGTATATACTGTACTGTATGCTGCTGTACGCGTGCGTGCGTGCGTGCGTGCGTGCGTGCGTGCGTGCGTGCGTGCGTGCGTATATATAAAATATGGATAAAGGGTTTCAAATGATTGTGAAGTACCTGGAAACCCCTTAGTTGTATTGAGACCCTACAGCTGTTTTTTTGCTACTAAAAGTAAGACTAAGTTGCTAAAATACTTTATAGTCTTACTAGAATTACTAAAATTACTAGCTTTGATTTCTGGTTTATAGGTTTAGGTTTATTCTAAGTGGGGAACAAAGAACCTTTTTTGTGGGGTGGGGATAGAACCTGGGGAACATATATACCCTCCCGATTTGAGAACCACTATAGAGCGTCGCAGTCCCGCCCCCTACCATGGACCAGGAAATGATTCTCCGATCATTTTCCTCATAGACATTTCAGAAAGTATTTATTTAAAGACGTTTACGCCGCGGACAAAGCCAACTCGAGTCGTGACAAATCATGACAACAAACACAATTGTTGGGGCCGAAAAAATAATTAGAAAGAAGAAGCAAACGGCAGGTTACAACACTTTTTTTGTTGTTTTTCTTCTTTGTAATTATTTGTTTGGTCCAAAATATTGTTGTCATGAGTTGTCACGACTCGAGTTGGCTTTGTCCGTGGCGTAACCGTCTTTAAATAAATACTTTCTGAAATGTCTATGGGAAAAATGCATTGGGATTCATTTCCTGGTCCATGGTAGGGGGCGGGACTGCGACGCTCTATAGCCTGGCCTGAAGTAGGTTTATTTCCCAGGCTTTACCAGTTCTTGATGAAGTCCTGCTGCAGGTCCTGCTCCCGGGGGTGGAAGAACTGCGTGAGTTCAGAGTTCTGGGTGACCTGCGGGTCGCAGCACAGCAGGTCGTTGCAGTACTTCTCCAGGAACGTGCAGCGCTGGACGGACCGGCTCGGCCCTTTCTTCTTCACGTTCCTCTTCATCTTCACGTCTGTTGGGGGAGAAAGACACGCGAGACCATGCAGGGAGAGTGTTAGAGAGACTTTTAGACAAAAATAGCGAAAATAGCAGATCTACAAGCTCACAACGCGTCGCGCTGCGACGCGTTGTGAGCTTGTAAATCTGCTATTTTCGGGGGCGCAACCCGTGCAGCACTCTTTAGCTAAGTGGAGATGCGGTGTGTGTAACTAACGACATGGATTTCTAAACAAATTTGTTCGACGCGAAATGCTGCGTTCAAGTTCAGGAGACTTCGGGGGGGAAAAAAGGAATTCTCCTGAATGCTTCCATTCAGGAGAAAGGAGTGGAAAGGAGTGGCGTTTTGCATTTCTTTCACCATAGTAAATGCTGTATTCGTGGTCTGGAGAGGGCGGTTGTTTTACAGACGGGTAAAGGGCAGGGGCTGAATTAAGCCCCCTTTTGATGTCTATGTGTGCATGTCCCTGCACGAGACATCGACCAATCAATCAGTCAATCAATCAATCAATCAATCAATCAATGTACATCTATAATGTCTGTTGTAAAGACACGCGAGACATCAGTCAAATAGTCAATTAATCAATCAATCAATCAAACTGCATTCGTAAAACACCTTTCATGCATTTGGGTCCCTGGAACAATAACATATTTCCAGATGGGGGTCTGCGGCCAAATACAGATAATTCTGGGGGTCCGACCACCACTGACATAGAAACATATAGGTTTTTCATAAAACGTTTAGGATTTAGAAGACTTTTTTTTTTAAAGAATCGTCCCCAGGTCTAAATGGGTTTGAATTGGAACAGCTCAGAGACAGAGACAACGTGCCAGAGGAGGATCCAAGCATATTGCAGCTGGCAGGTGCATTTCCATTGTTATTAAAAATCACACCCGTGTGAACTGAGTGGTGCAACACTCCTCTCCCCCTGCCCCTCTCTCTCTCTCTCTCTCTCTCTCTCTCTCTCTCTCTCTCTCTCTCTCTCTCTCTCTCTCTCTCTCTCTCTCTCTATGTAATTAGCAGGCAACAGTGCAACACTATCTCTCTCTTTTGCCCCTACTGGTACTCATAGTCACATATAGGTTAAGACGCACCACTCAAAAAAAAGAAGAAAAAGATCTTAACATCAATTCTAAAACTTTGACAATCAATGCGGGGGGCATACATTTAAGGCCCAATATTTATACAAATTGCTACAAAAACCTATGATAGGCTATATCCATGGTCGAACATTATTCATTTTAGTTGTGTTACTAAATAACTTTGTTATAGCTTACTCGCAATCAGCTTATTTTAAACGGAACTAGGAGATAGAAATCTCACAAACAAACATATAGGCCTACCTCGAAATTTGGGGATAGTCCTGTCCGATTTCTTCAGTGGACTGGAAGGTGGAAAGATTTTCTTCATCCGTTTCTGCAATTAAATATATGTATTAGCTTATTGCTACGTGAACTTATATGAATATAATACAATATAGAATTGAAACAACGTGCATGGGCTGCTGCTACTGCGTGCGAGAGAGACTTACGTGGATTGCCGTGAATTCGTCGACGCCTCGGTAAACTGCAATCTCGTTCTGGTCCGACCAAAGCACCTGCGCCATGTACAGCTGCGAATGGAAAAAGTGTATAAGATTTGAATCCTGGACGCGTTTTTCGGAAAACCGATGGAGAAACGCCGCTAAAGAGCGCGTTTTTCGGATTTTTTGCGGTGTTTCTCCATCGGAAAAATACGCTATTCCAATAAATATTCCAATAATAATGATAATTTGTTATGTTGCATGTTAAGGCTATCGATTTTCTTTGGTTCAAATTAGTGTTAAATAACTATATTCTGATATATAGGCTACACAATGGACTATGGAGTGTTTGTTCAGTAACAGTAATCGTATATGTCTCTACAGCACTTTATTAAGCAAAAGAAGAACAAAATAAACATTTTCAGGATACCAATTAGGCCTCAATCAGGATAGAGAACTCAACGTATCTGCTCGTCTAATGAGCATACAATTGGAACTGGAATTGCCTATACAGGCTTAAAGGCTACTATAAAAATGAAGCTGGTGTGATATCCTAATTGTATTTTCTGTTAATTAAAGAGAGATGGGGAGACTTGCCTGGGTCCTGTTACTGAACAAACACTCATAAGTCTATAATGATTAGCTACTATATCACAATAGTGCTTTAACCTTTTAACAAAAAAAAAGAAAAAAAATAGGAGAGAAGGAAAAAGAAAACTTTTTGTTTTAACGCCCAAACAATATCACTTACTCTATCTTGATTAGCCTTGGTTCAGCCTATCATACGTATATTTGATCGATTTTGACATTTTTTTTGCAGATATAGGCCTACGGAGTATAGACCTATAGCCTGCAGTATAAAAGGCAACTTGTCACTTGATCAAATACATTAGGCTAACTATATATAGGCTAACGAGGCTACTTTAATATAAGACTAGAATAAATATCTCCACTTACTTTGTTCTTTTCGTGCAGCAGAACTCCAGAGATCCGGACACTGATAGGATACCTCGGCCCTAGCTGCGTCATCCTCCTAATATTCTGCTAAAAAAAATAATAAGCGAAGGATTCCAGGTGGCAGACTGTGCTGTAATATAGCAGAGAGAACAAATTCCCACTCCAGACAGAGACAGACAATAGAGTATACAGTATACTAGGACAGTGACTCTCTCACTATGTATAGCCTCAGTGAGACCGCTGCAGTCCGTCTGATGTGAAGTGATGCGCCACAGAGAAACAGGTGCTTTTGTAGGCTGTGCTCCTGGCAGGTGCAGGGGGCGGGGCGGGTCACGTATGCCACGTCCAGAATGTGCCTGCAGGGAATGACACATTCTGGGGAATCCACAGAAACCGCAATAAAAGGACCTGCCTCTTTAATGACCGTTATACCTGGTTCTCAAACGTTTTCATGTCAACCCAAGGACTCTAAATTAAATGCGTAATTTGGCCGCGGACACCCATGCGGCGGACTTACCATTGGGTGGGCTACAGCCCGTGGGCCCCCGACAGGGGGGGGGGGGGCTCCAATTTTTTTTTTTTAATTGTAAAGTATTGCAATCCAATTCAAGTGAGATTTATGTTTAGTTATTGTACATTTAGCATTATGGTTAAAACATTGAGAGCTTCTGCTCAGACAGTGACGCTGTGTTGTGGGGTATAGTTGTGGAAACCCCTGCCAATGTCGCTGTGTTGGCAGCGACTCTGTCTGTCTGCCTGCCTGCCTTTCTCTTTTGGGGGGGGCTGGGTACCCCAAAATTACAGCAAAATTAGAACAAAATACGCAAATTGTTTTCCGGCCGCGCGACCAAAATGCACCGCACAGCCCAGGGGGGCCCTGCAATTTTGTCTAGCCCGGGGGCCCTTGGGAGTTGGGAGGGTAAATCCGGCCCTCATGCCATAGCCTAATTGCCTAGAGACTAGAGAGTACCCCCATTTCACCATGTGTTTATAGGCTATAAGCCAATTTGACATCATATATTTGAAATGTGTTTCTCCTGTTTCTTATTTACTTTCTCTATTCTTGTGGCTTTTTTTAGCAAAATGTTGGGAGCATATAAGCATATAAATTACAAATAATTTCAACAATGTACAGTAGGCCTACAGCTGTAAACTGATGACGTGACAATACATTTGAAGTTGGAGAAGGCCTATTGTTTTCTAGAGAAAAACAAAAACATAAAACAACTAGAAAAAGTGCCCTTCTGGGCACAGGTCTCCACCAGGAGGATAGGAGTGTGTGTGTGATGTTTGGCAAAATGTTTAGGAGCAATATAAACGTGTGTGTGTGTGTGTGACACGGCTTGGCCTGTTGTAGCGCCACCATGAGGCTGATTTGAAAACTGTCAAGTGGCATTTCTTCCAAAGCTTAGTGGGAATATGCATGCACAGTTTCACCACAATCGGACGCTGCGTTGAGTAGTTGTGGCGATTTGTACAAAACGGGTACAAAGCGGGCTACTCCTGAAAAGTTTAGAAGCCAATCGTAGCCAATGAGGGTGGATGATGAGAAATCAAACAAACCCGTCTTGATTACATGACTATGAAGAAGATGTGTACCGACTTGCGTGAAATTTGGATAAATTCTGAAGGAGTAATATTAGAAAATGTGTTTGACATATGTCGGCCTCCTGGTGGCGCTATAAAGAGCAGATGTGAAAAAATCCAGGCAAAGGTTTTTCCTTGGCCTCTAGGGAGTTGGCATACAAAGTTATCCACAGATCCGTGCAGTTAGAGGTCAAAACACTTTTCGGCCAGTTATAGCACCACCATGAGGCTGAGTTGAAAATGTTCATGTGGCATTTCTTCCTCGGCCTAGTGGGAATGTGCGTGCACAATTTCACGGAAATCACACGATGTGTTCATGATTTGCAGCATTTTGTTTGAAACTGAGCACTCCTGCGAACTTTGGAAGCCAATCTTAGCCAATCAGGATGGAGTCTGAGAAATGTGAAAGACCCGTTTCGTTGAATGGCTCTAGAGAGACTGTGTACCAATTTGCGTGATGTTTGGACAAAATCTGTAGGTGTACTGTCCAAAAACTTGTTTTGCACAAAGCGGCCTCCTGGTGGCGCTATAACAGGCCGTTCTGGAAATTGTGGGGCAGAGGTTCATCGTTGGCATCCAGGGAGTGTGTGTGCAATATTAGTGCGGCGGATAACCAAACCAATTGTGCATTTTATGACTAAAGCATGAAACTTTCAGAATATCATCTACACACCCAAAGGTTTGACTTCAGACGTGGAACCACTTTCTGACTGACCTCTGGTGACCTTGAGGGGTCATTGACCTCAGAATTGCATTTTTGCACGTTTTGCTCCATTATTTTCCACTATAATAATTATTTATGTTTGTTAAATGGAAGTTTTGTTCTAATGAATGACAACTTAAACCCCAATAGTCTACATAAATGGTGAATCATGTCAACTTTTATGATATAAATGTTATGACATTGTTATAACATTAAAACATCTAGGAGAGAGAGTGCGGAGAGAGAGAGTAAGGCGGGTTAAGCTCATATATGGAAGGTATTGTGCATGTTATGACTAAAGCATGGCACTTTCTACAGTGTTTCTATATACCATGAAGTTTTTTTTTAGATGTGGAAACACTTCTGAATTTACATCTGGAAATTGTCAGAGGCTGTACACATTTCGGGCTGTCAAACCATGCTGTAAACTGCCCATGTTAAACCCAGAAATGTTTTTTCCTTTAAACTTTTATGATTAAAATGTCATCTATAGGCTGGCAGATGATGATTGTTTGCTAAAAGTTATATGTTGGACAATTTGAGTAATTAGCATAATGAGCAAATCAATTGCCTAATGAGCAAATTAACTGGAAATGGCTATCATTTTGCATCCATTGAACTGAGGTGACTTAAGAGTCAAAGTCTATGTTTGTGATATCCAGAAATGCATCTGTTATTATGGTGAAGTCATACACCCTTTCTTCATTAGCATAATTGGCATAAATTATGTAAAACATAGGTACAAATTAGGAATTAGCTATAGTGTTATTGCTTTTAGTCAACATATCAAGGTTGTTTTAGAGTCTACATCTATATTATGTTACATAAATTAATCTCTTGCCATAACTAAATTATGAAATTGTTCCTCATTTGCATAATTTGCATAAAGTATATAATAATTCGTCTTTCGGCCTATTTTATGACATGTCTAATCCATTGGAGTGACGGGGCAGCAGTGGCTCATGAGGTAGATGATCGGACGTCTTGGAATCTGAAAGCACGGCATGATGCACACTCTGCATTGGAACATTGATGAACATGTCTGTGATAAAAGCAGGCATCGAGTGTTATCAGATGCTTGTGCTTGTGATAGTGTCTCCTTACTCTCCTACCCTGTGAGAAAGTACCATGCCTAGTCTCTCAATACAGTTCCTGTTGGAACTTCTACAACCCATTCACAAGAAGGATGGCCATAGCTGAATGAGCCACCTGGGAAACAGAAGGTCCCAGGTTAAATTCCAGGCCCCGGCAATGTGTCGAGGTATACATAAGCAAGACCCTTAATCCCCAACTACCCCTGACCTCAAAGGTCTGACGGCCTTGAGCAGCAATAACATTATTGAAGCAGAAAACTGAATTTTCCAATATGGTTAATATAAGGTCTGATACACAAAGATGAAGACAAAGAAGATGTAGAGGCTGAAGGGAATGAGGAGAGAGATGATGAAGATAGTGGAAAAAGACCATTGAGTGTGAGGTTGTGGTTCTAAGTGAACTCACTAGTGCTCATTATGGTACATTTTTTGTCCACTCAGTCTGTGTCTCAGAGTAGGGCTGTGGACAGTTCAGAGACTTGCCTACCGGTGACATTGTCGGTAGGCAGGTTTTTCATTTTGAACATTTAAATGTTTTAATTTGATTTTGTATTAATGTGAGAACAATGACTTCTATAATAGCTAACTTTCCAAAAATATAGTCTTCAGTTTATATTAGCTTGGATTCTCCATCGATGTCACTGGTAGCAAGTGTTATGACAGAAATGGTACCATATTATCTCCCAACATCTCCTTAAATTCCTGCCACCTGGTATAGAAGGCTTAAGAGTATCCAACAGTTACTTCCCCCAAAACGTATGAACCCTGAAAGCTCGCCATGCTGCCTCCAAAACCAAAATCATGAGATGAATAGGGCATACAATAGCAGTGGCAGCCATTTTCGGGTTCCATCGTTCCAGACCCCATTGTTTTTTCCCCCATAGAGATTTCTACGAATATTTATATAAAAACAACAATAAGCCTATAGAATCAAGCCATCCAGGACCGTACTGAATCATGACGTTAAAACATTTGATTCTGTGATTTCTTTTTAAATATTTAATTATATAATATACAATAGCCTTTGTTTTTCACAGCATTTATGAATCCTGGATTGATATATATATTGTTTGGAAATCTCTATATGAATGGAGTCTGGATGGATGGAACCATAAAATAGCCACCACTGCTATGCCCTATAGCACCTTTGAATATACTGTAACGATATTCATTGGATATAAAAACCAAAAAAACTCATCAATCAAGTCTTTCTGTATTTTTTTCTTCCATAACTTCATTAAAAAAATATTAAGACCAATACAATAATGTTAAAATAACTATCTCTTCTGTGGTTCTTGTCATTTTTTACTCTTCGCTGCCACAAGCTCCTGTGCAGGTTTCTTGGCTTTGACCATCTCCTTATACCTCTTCATACAGTCCTTTTTGTAGCTCTATGAAGAGCTGCATCTTTATTTTATTTTGCTAGCACTGTAGAAAGTGTCATGCTTTCGTCATAAAATGCACAATACCTTCCATATATGAGCTTAACCGCTCTCTATAGATGTTTTTAATGTTATTACAATGTCATAACATTTATATCATAAAAGTTGACATGATTCACCATCTCTGTAGACTATTGGGCTTTAAGTTGTCATTCATTAGAACAAAACTTCCATTTAACAAACATAAATAATTATTATAGTGGAAAATAATGGAGCAAAACGTGCAAAAATGCAATTCTGAGGTCAATGACCCCTCAAGGTCACCAGAGGTCAGTCAGAAAGTGGTTCCACGTCTGAAATCAAACCTTGGGGTGTGTAGATGATATTCTGAAAGTTTCATGCTTTAGTCATAAAATGCACAATACTTTCCATATATGAGCTTAACCGCCGCACTATATTTGGCATCGACCGGATTAACGGTGCCGGAGATTAGCTGGTCACAGACGGAAGGACGGACGGACGGACGGACGGACGGACGGACGGACGGACGGACACACACACTGACGGACGGACGGAGTGCAAAACATACTCTCTCCCCATGCCTTCGGCCTGGTGGAGACAACTATGAATCTCAGAGGAAAACCACATATTTTCAACATTTTACTATGTCATTAATATACCTTAGAGCTGTTGTGTGGAAATAAAGAAAAAGTCCCCCCCATTCTGTGTTTCCTAGAACTGTAATAATTTTTTTCAGTATAGTTCTAGGAAACACAGAATGGGGGGACTTTTTTATTATTTCCACACAACAGCTCTAATGTATATTAATGACCTTGAGATGACACTTATGGGCTATTGTCCAGGTGTCATCATGCCAACCCATGATGCAGTGTTTAGGTGAGGTGACTGCCCATATAATCTGGACTCGCATAATATACACATTATCATATTGTTTTATGATGTGGTTATTAAATAGTTGTATGATGTGGTTATTAAATAGTTTTATGATGTGGTTATTAAAGAGAGCATATCTGTTTCAGGTAGTCTGCTTCCTTGTGTAAACAGAAAACCAAGCAGTATCATGTCACTTATAGGCTATATGTCACTTCAAAGAATGGTTTTACCTCCCAGAATATGCTGATGATTTATTTTAATACAAGATGGTCACATTGTAAAAAAAAATCACACCTGTGTGAACTGAGTGGTGTAAGGTCTTATATAGACTGATCAGCTGTGGTCTGACGTAATGTCTGACGTAATGAAATCACACCCGTGTGAACTGGGTGACCATAGCAACCATTCTCATTTTTTGGTACGAACAGACAGACAGACAAACTAACAAAGCCAGTTGTAGGAGTGGTTTACACCACTCAAAAATGGTAAATGGTAAACGGTGCATTTATATAGCGCCTTTATCCAAGGCGCTTTACATAGATTGTGCATTACATTCACCCATTCACACACACATTCATACACCGATTGCAGCGGAAGCCATGCGAGGTACCAACCAGCACATCGGGAGCAATTTGGGGTTCAGTGTCTTGCCCAAGGACACTTCGACATGTAGACAGGAGGAGCCGGGATTCGAACCGCCGACCCATGGATCATTATTGGACAACCTGCTCTACCTCTTGAGCCACAGTCTTTATAGGTATAATGTTTACTTTAGTTTAGGTTTAGCCGAGGTCTATATGCTCCTAGATTATTGAGGCACTATTGTCTTACGCATTTGATGTGTTTGTAAGTCTCTCTGCATATAGAGTGTCTGCTAAATGCCTAAATTGTAAATTGAGCAGTTGAGACGAATAAAAGTCTATATGTCGACAATAATGAATGCCACAGATGAAAAACAGTCTAAGTCCACACTATTTATCCATAATGTATAAATGATAGATAAGGGGTCAGGACAACGAGGCCTTTTCGTGGAGCTGGGGTCAGAATGAAATTTGGACTTAGACTGTTTTTCGTCTGTGGTACTCCATAATGTATACAAATTATGGATAAGGGGTCAGGACCTTTTCGGGGAGGGGTCAGAATAAATGATGGACTTAGACCGTTATTCGTCTCAACTGCTCAATTATCACTGTAAGATTACAATTTAGCAGACGTATTAATCCTGCAGAGCGACTTACAGTAAGATTAATGAACACATCTTCAATTCACCAAACACCTCATAATCATGCAGGAAACAGAATGCAATTCCATATTGTGCATCTCTTTTCAGATGGGGGTCCACGACCAAATATAATATCAATTTGGGGGTCCTTGACTTTAAAAAGTTTGAGAACCTGCACTGCCACAAACCATTTGTATGTGGCCAGTTGTTCCCAAACTTATTAATTTAAATTAAGGACCCCCAAATTGACACTAATAAGCCCCAGACCACCATTTGAAAATATATGCCAGGGACAATAAGAGATAAGAGAAGATTTTGACGGCTCGATAGCAGTGATTCTCAACCCGTTTCATTTCAAGGACCCCCAGTTTGACATGCATTAGTCTACGGACCCCCATTTAATGGCATTTCTATCTCTGGGACCACCATTTATAGTAAAATCAATGTCAATATAACTCTAACGGGTCTATTTGGTTCCATTTGTACACTCTCAGAGTTACAGACCCATAAGGGTCCATTTGGTTCCAAACTATCATTTAGCTGCAGGGACCCTCTGGAACTCCCTCAAGGACCCCTGCAGGGTCCCCGGACCACACTTGGGAACCACTGGGGTAGGCGTATATATAGGCCTATACCCAGTCTGCCTCACTGCTTCCCTCCAGGAAACGACAACAATGGTGCCAGTGTACTCTAGGATTAATTACAATGTGTTGATAGAATCATGAGCAATGAAGTGCAGCTCAGCATTCTCAGGTTACACATTTTTTGTTGTGATACGTACAGACTGTACGTGGGGTCGAATAACGGAGCATTTAATCCAAGTATAAAGTTATTTTTTAAATCTCATGGGTTGTATTGTTTTAAACTAAAGACTGCATCTGCAATGTCTCCGTTGTAATCTCTAAGTACTGGACCCTCGTCTGGTTCTGACAGACAGGTAGTGTGTGCAGGCTGGGTGGTGTGTGACAATCCTGTTGAAGTATTCCTTTGGTACGGCGACTGCGGCGGCGGGCCCGGGAGAACAAATTAACGGACACGAGACAGTATCACGCTAAGGTTCACAAAGTTTATTACACAAACAGGAAACATATATAGTGCTGGATCATAATGACGTGACAATAAGATATGAGACAGAAGAACGTGCCTACTGCAGCAAGGCTGACCTTGCTGCCGCCGAGATGTCTCTCGTAGCCTATCTATAAAGTATGCTACAGTACAGGCAGTACACAATACATATCAAGTACACTTAGTGTATATCAAGTTCAAGTACATAGACTAAGATGTACTGTGCATGGGCTAATATCATAACAGTCTCGACTCCACATCAGTATAAATGCAAACTTTGGGTGATTTATTTGATAAAAAAAAAAAGCAGTCTCTTTATTTATTTTGTATGAGTGTGGGTATCCATACATGTATCCCTTTGATGATGCAACTGGTCTGCTTTTTAAAGAAAGTACATCCTTAGCGACAGGAAACATTATGATGTAATGTAAGGAATGTGTAAAATATTCTTTTTCCACATTCTTTCCATGCAGTGGCAGTCAGAGCACAAGTCTAACATCTTTGGCAGGGAGGGCTGATCGTCAAAAGATGTGTTTCCTGCTCGGCATTGTATACATGGGTGTATGCTCATTACTCATAGACCTGTTTGATCATACTACAGTTGGGTGCCACCGATATTGTCCCTTATCATTTGACCCATTTAGGCCTGACCTCAAAATTTTAAAAGATCCTCCAGTTTTCTGAAATAAATATTTTCACGATTTTTCAAAAATAGCAGACCTACAAGCTCGTAGCGCGCCACTCGGTGGCGCGCTATGAGCTTGTAGATCTGCTATTTTTCAATAGCTAAATTATAACATAATGTTTAAAACACCAAAAGGGGTTCCCGCCCAAAATGGATTAACTGTCCTTTTGCGCAGATCACGCAAACCTCAGCAAAAAGAAAAGGACAATATCGATGGCCTCCAACTGTATATAACAGCGTCACACAAGAGTGTCAAAAGTATAGCACATCTACAAGCTCGAAATGCAGCGCAAATCCATGGGGTTTTGAGCTTGTCGACCACCTGATGAATTCCTGTTCTGTCTATAGAAGTGTCTATTTGTACGTCTCTAAATGTTTTGATGATTTGAACATGGTGGACCCTATTGGAAACAAGTGTAATGCTTAATTGGGTCGTCCACTCACAGTTAACAGCCTTTGTATTGAGTTTGTGCTTGAAATGTACTGTAATTCTGCAAACTGTTAATAAATTCTTCAATCAATCAATCAATCAATGCTACTTTTTTGCTATTTGTTCATTTGAATCCTGAAAGGTTTTGGACGTGAGGTTTCCAACTGACAGAGAGATATTTAATAAAAAATATAAAGATTGTTGTTTGTTTACTTTACTGAATACTCTGGGTTTTTTTTTTTTTTTTACCAAAGACTGCAACTTATTTGCATTATTCGGTCTAAATATGAATACAAACTGGGTGATTTATTTGATCAAAAGCAGTTTCTATTAGTCTGTGGGTATCCATACCCCCCCAACAAGTACACACCCCTATACTTCCTTACTGACAGCCAGGAAACATCATGGAATGTGTCAAATATTCTTTCCAGTGGCAGTCAGAGGTCAGAGCAGCTGTTTCCTGCTCTGTATGTAGGGCATGCGCTCTATTCATCCACTCTCAACTTGGCATCAATACAGTTTATGATTCTTATCACTGGGAAGAATCTTGTTCCTTAAGACATGTTCCTTAAACACAATGTAATGTATCTTGGAATCAGGTTGAAGTGATGGTGTGTGTGTGTGTGTGTGTGTGTGTGTGTGTGTGTGTGTGTGTGTGTGTGTGTGTGTGTGTGTGTGTGTGTGTGTGTGTGTGTGTGTGTGTGTGTGTGTGTGTGTGTGTGTGTGTGTGTGTGTGTGTTTTGAGGGTGGAGAGATAAAGAAAAAGAGAAAGAGACAGTGAAAACGTTGCTTTTGACTGGCAGTTCACACTATAGGGTGCATGATCCAAACTGTTCATTTGAGGGACATGAAGTGTCGCTTGTGTGGGAAAAGTGGGACAGGGCAGGGTTAGCAACGTATTACTTAATTTGCTATTAAATGCATTATGTCAAACCGGCTCTGGTGTGTCACTGTTTTGGTATGGCTAAATTAGGGGAAATTTCTCATGTTGTTTTAACATTCTTAAAAACACATCTTGCAGGAAAAGAGAGACATTTACAACTGAAAACCAACTAGGGACTAACTAATAGTGCACTTGAATACATGGAATCAGTCAAAGTATGACTATGCAAAAATAGCAAGCACAAAGCTTGCGTAGTGCCAGTGTGCCACATGTGAACTTGTGAGCATGTAGATCTGCTATTTTTGCAATTTTACAACATAATGATTTTATTTAGCTTATTGTTTTTTGTTTTTTTGTATGTTGTTGTTTTCTTTTCTTTTTTTGGTGACACATTTGCCAATAGTGGCATCCGGTTGAAAGGGGTCAACTCTACTGCGAATCAATAATATATAAAAATGAATCATGTGCAATTTATAATTATTTTACTCAGTGAGGGAGAGGGTTTTTAAGAATCATATTCGGGGTTTACTGCTGCCATCTAGTGGTCATGTAGAGAGAGCACTATTTCTATTGGATTTCAAAACACTTGTATGAACTGCTTTAATAACTTCTGGGTCTTTCATTATAGTTAGTTATTTAATACCTAGAATTCAATCTGAAACTACGCATACATTCATGATTCATCAGAAAGAAAAGACAAATCATTCTGTACATTTCTGTAAGCTTCATTCTTATTTGTAGTGTATAAAATGGGCCATTCAAATCAAATAAACTCTTATCAATGTATATCAATGCCCCCAAGTACGCCCTAACGAAACCGTTTGAAAATAAAATAAACTAGAATTGGGGGAGATTAAAGAAATGATAATTATTATAAATGTCCAATAGTTTTAAAGTTGTGAAAATTAATGAATTAATTCAAAATACAAAAATAAAATACAATACAATAAGATACAGAGTACACTGTCTACAATACATAGGCTAATAAAATAAAAATAAACAGAAGAAAGAAAAAACTAAATAAAAAATCACACCGTGTGAAGTGAGTGGTGCAACTCCGTGTGGGGGTTCCGGGGGGTTGTTACAGACCCACAGGAACGCGCCCAGGGGGCCGGGCCGGGCCGGTTCCGGCGTGCTGGTTCCGGCGTGCCGGTTCCGGCGTGCCGCCCCGCGTCCGAAACAGTTGAGAAATGACAGAGTTACCGTGTGGCGGTCCCTCTACTGTACCCTCTACTGCACAGTACTGTACTGTACTGGCAAACCCGAAAGCATCATATATACAGTTAATATGTGCGTGTGTGTTTGTGTGTGCGTTAGGTTGCGCACAGGTGGTGAAAAACAACCATGCTGTTTTCGTGCTCATACCCAGCCAGCCAGCCAGCCAGCCAGCTACCCACACACATAGCTCCGTAAGGGAAAAAACTCCGAAAAATGCCAAGGTATGACACCCAATCAGACTCCAGCACGAGCTCGTGTCTAGCCAATCAAAACGCAGCCAAGCTGCTCTCTCTCGAATGTGACGTTCTGACTTGCAGCCGAACCCTCTCCACTAGAGAGAGTGAGTTAGTTCGGAGTCCAGCAGCAGCACAGCTGTGAGGAGCCGCTGAACACTTTCACACGGCCGGACCGTCCGAAGAAGCGCAGCGCCGCGGTAGGTACGGACGGAGCTGGACTTCCCTATTTCCCTTCCCTCCCCTGGCCAGTGTGTCCCCCTCCAGAAGCACCCTGCATGTCGCTAGTCTCCTCCCCGAGAGGAGCTGGGTTGATGACCGTGGTGGTGGTGGTGGTCGCCTCATCGGTCGGTGACAACAACAACAACAGCAACAACAACAACACACGACACGGCGTCCCTCCTCCCCACCAGCCCCCAGCAGCAGCGGTCAGAATGCCCGTCCGAGCGGTGGTGGGCAGCAGCAGGACCCCCGCCGCGGCCTCCTCATCCCCGGCCTCGCTTAGCCCTCCTGCCCCGATCAACACGCAGCAGCCGGGGGTCGCCACGTCGCTGCTCTACAGCGGTTCGCAGTTCCGCGGGCACCAGAAGAGCAAAGGCAACTCGTACGACGTGGAGGTGGTTTTACAGGTATACAAACTATGAGATCATTTAGAAATTGACATGTGCTTGCCTTTAATGCGTTTTGTTGATTAGTTTTGAAATACCGTGAGACGTTGTAGAAACCTAGCTAAAGCTAAGAGCTAAGCAGATACAGTATAGTAGTAGTAGTAGTAGCCCCCAGAGTGTGTGTTGCTATTTGTGGCTGTGATACAAGGCTGACACCCTGACCTCATTTCTGAAGCCCTGAGCCAGGTGATTGATCTGGCGTCATCATACTAGTGGATTTTATTTCGAATACACTCATTCTTGCAGAATGACTAGATAGATAGATAGATAGATGCCATTTTAAAGCAACCATTCACATTATAGCTGCAGAACCATTTCCATTCACATAGGCTGTATATGATGCAAATATTGCTGCTTAATTTGCTGCATATTATTGTGATATCTGCTGCTGTTTGATGATGTCCTTTATTTGCACAAAGAGGAACTCTGTCACTACTGTATTTGTTTTGATATATTTTTTACTCAACTTTCAATCTAATTCTTATTATTTTATTTTATTCTATTACCACACAACACCCGCCTAGTGTGTCACAACTCATAAGTGAAAATTCTACAATAGAATATTCTTCTACAAATAGCAAATCTACACACTCACATAGATTGCCAATAGATCTGCAGTTGTCGCTGTTTGACGTACAACAAATTGTATACCAGTCCAGTACTGTATTTTTGGGTGGTTTAAAATGTAACGGCTAAGTATTCATGGGAATCTTTCACAAAATGGTCTCCCACTGCTCCTGTGCACCTGGTGTATGATGTGACAAACTGAAGCAGTTGTACTGTAGTGTAACGCACCAGGGGGGTCCGGGACCCCTAGGGGGGGGGGGGTCCTCACAATTACTACAGGGAGGCTGCCAAATGTTTGTGTGATGCATGGGGATGCTGGGATAGGGATTCAAGTGATTAGTGTAACAAATGTATATAAAAATCTTCCTAACATTCACAGAAAATAGCAGATTTACAAGCTCACAACAATCCGGCATGTGCTGTGAGCTTGTGGATCTGCTATTTTCGACGAGGTGGTTTGGTGTAGAAGGAAAAAAGAACACAAATCCAATACTGATGACGGTGTTGTCCAACAAATCTATGTATTTAAATCTATGAAAACGTTTTATCCGCAACACCGGCCTTTTATACAATTATAGTGGCGGGCCGTAGCGTCATCTCTCTCTGTCTCTCGGCTAAGAGGTCCTTGGTCTGAAAAACATTGGAGAGAGCCTTGCGTTGAAGGGCTTTCGCACTCTCTCAAATCGGTAACTCTGTTCTCTTAGAACCAATCAAATCCCCTAGAATATTTTCCACCTCCCACCCCCAACACCTGAACAGCAGAAAGCTGCCCTCTCAAAGCTGTGCCCTTGACTGAACTTTTAAAATGATTAACTCTACATGATTGCTCTCACCCACCTCTTGTCCTTATGCGTGTTCTGACCTGCCTTGTACAGAGAGAAGTAGGTGAGCCTGTTTACAACGCGCGTGTCTTCTGACAACAACCACGGGATAAACCGACTGACTGAGTGTGTTTACGACGTGATGTGTTTGTATTTGGCAGCATGTGACCGCGGAGGACTCCTATTTGTGTGGATACCTGAAGATCAAAGGACTGACTGAGGTAAGGACGGTCCTCAAACCGGGGTCAGACAGTCGGTCTGTGTACTCCTAACCACAGACGTAAACTGGTCAAAACCGGGTTTTCCTTGCCCACTAGTCCAGACCACTGTTGTTTTTTGGCAGCAAATTTAGATTTTAGTTCTAGTCATAGTTTTAATTTATTTGTCACCTGGAATGTTTTAGTGTTTAGTCTAGTTTTAGTCGACTAAATTTACAGTTGATTTAGTCGACTAAAATGTATATTGGATACTGGATCTCTTGTCCACTAGTCCCTTCCTAACATTTTTAGTCTAGTTTTTATTTGTTGACACAATTGTCAGTATATTTAGTCATAGTTTTAGTCATCGTAGCTCAGTTTTTATTTAGTTTCCATTACATTTTCGTCAGTGGAAAAAGGTAGTCGACCGAACATCTTTCGCTTTGGTTTTAGTCGACGAAATCAACACTGGTCCTCAAAACTCGTAAGGCCACTAACGCCAGGCCTCCACCGGACGCGTTGCGTCTCCGTCGCGGGCAGTGGAGCCACCCTTCATTGACCTCACTGTATATGTTTCTTTTCCCTTTTTACCTCCATTATGATGAATTCCTGTTCTGTTCTTTGTCTATATAGAAGTGTCTATTTGTACGTCTCTAAATGTTTTGATGAATTGAACATGGTGGACCCTGTTGGAAACAAGTGTAATGCTTAATTGGGTCGTCCACTCACAGTTAACAGCCTTTGTATTGAGTTTGTGCTCGAAATGTACTGTAATTCTGCAAACTGTTAATACATTTTTCAATCAATCAATCAATCAATCAAACCTGAGTCTGTCACGACGTCCCAAGGCGAGCCATAAATACGTTGTTGCAACCCCAACCGGCATCGGGCAGCCCAGAGGAAACGGGTTTTATACACTGGCGTTATGACCCCTAGGGCAGTGGTTCCCAAAGTGGGGTCCGGGGAACCCCCAGGGGTACCTGAGGGAGTTCCAGGGGGTCCCCAGCTAAATGATAGTTTGGAACCAAATGGACCATTATGGGTCTGTAACTCAAGAGTGTACAAATGGACCCCAACGGGTCCATATATGGTTCCATTTGTACACTCTCAGAGTTAAATTAACATTGATTTTACAATATAAATTGGGCTCCCAGAGATAGAAATACCATTAAACGGGGGGTCCGTAGACTAATGCATGTCAAACTGGGGGTCCTTGAAATTAAACTGGTTGAGAATCACTGCTAGAGCCGTAAAATTCTTCTCTCATGGGGGTCCCTGGCATATGTTTTCAAATGGGGGGGTCCGCGGGGCTAATTAGTGTAAATTTGGGGGTCCTTGACATGAAAAGGTTTGGGAACCACTGCCCTAGGGGTCATACCATTGATTGATCTACGATGCCAAACATGTGTGCATTTCCTTAAATGCCAGAGGGCGGTGTTGTACACAGCAGAACATGATTGTACTTGGGTCTCCTAGTCTCCTGGATTCAAGTTCTCAGTCGCCGCGAAGTGATTTCAAGTCGTTCCGATTCCACAGAAGTCTTCCAAGGAGTCCTGTCTGTCGCGCACGAAAACAGCCCATCAGCGAGCTCGCAACGTGCCGTGAGCTTGTAGATGGTTATTTTGGGTTATTAGTTATTTTGAGATAAAAAAATGTGTGTTCAAACTAGAGTTCTCAATCTCTGCCCGAATCCGGCCCGGCCCGACCCGGCCCGACATTTTCGGGTAGGGCCGGGCCCAAAATGCACGATAATTAGTCGGGCCGGGCCGAGCCTCGGGCTCTGTGATTTTCCGTGATTTCTTTTTTTTTAAATAATTTTATTATAACAAAAATAACAATTCTGTTGTTTGTGTAATGTATTTATTTAATATGAAGAGGGCTGAGCTGGTGAATGTTGGCGATTAACTTTTACAGTTTAGGCTATTATACTATATGTGACTGAAGGAGGAGGAGGCGATGATCAGCAGCAGGCAGCAGCGCACCAAAGTGACAGAATAGAACGGTGGTTGTTGAACTTGCTACCGCTGGCTGGCCTCTGGTTTGCCAACCAAATGAGCTGCTTACTGCTCAGCATCAACTATATAACTTAAGTCAACTTGCCATATGCTTAAATGTTTTATAAGACCATCGATTTATCCGCAATAGCTCGTTTTGGAAACGTCGGGGCTTAACGAGACACTGCTGTCTCGTTGAACCCAGCTGGGTGAATAAGCTAAATTAGGCTACCTAATCAACGGTAAATGCTCCATATAACTATGAAAGCGCCTGCACGTAATATAGTTACATGATGACCAAGCAATGTTACAGTCACACTGTAGGCTACAGCTATTTGGTTTACAAATCGTATCGCAGCGCGCTGTAGCCTACAGCTATTTAATTTCCCCATCGTAGCGCAGCGCGCCTCGTTGTGTGCCCACTGCCCAAAATAAAAGATCTGCAAGCTGTCGACAGACTCGACACGCCATCGAGCGGCATGTTGATGGTTTGTATGTCTGTTCTTTAGGTTAGGCAACGCACATTACGCGTGGTATGTGGGTTTGAGAGGCAATGATTAATGTAAACTATACAGTAACCTATAGATTATAGCCAAATTGACAATTGTCATAATATTGCCAGTAGCCTATTGGACATAATTAACTGTGTCACTTCAGAGGATCGCTGCTACTTTGATTCAGAAGATGTTTACTCACCCCTGGAAATTGCTGGAAACCATTAGAATGTTGAAAATGGAACATTATCAGCCAATTAACGTGAGTTACATAAATCCTTTATTTCGGCGACTAGACTATTAGTGCGTTCTCTGACACGGTCGTCTCAATAATCCACGGCGCCGCGGCCATATAGTGGCATTTTTCTTTTTCCTTTTTTTCTCTTTTTTTTCACTCGGGCTTTTTCGGGTTTTCGGGCCTGCCATTATGGTAATTGTTAGGGTCGGGCCGGGCCTCGGGCCGACCCAGTTAGGGTAGGGTAGGGCCGGGCCTTAATTTTCAGGCCCGATGAGAACTCTAGTTCTTCAAACTAGCAATAGATTAGATTATTAAAGGGTGTTTTAATTGGCCGAATTTAGCTGTAGAATAGAATGCATCTTAAAAACGGTCTCGGATATTTCATAAAAGCAAAGGCCTCAATCTGTGATTTATTCAACTGGAATGAAGAAAATTGGATTAGAAAAAAAATAACAAACTATCAAATCTACATATTGTGCTAACAGTTTAGGAAATTATGTTAGTTAAAAGTTTTCAGTCATTATATTTTATTTTGCTTTATACCACTGACATAAGCTCACTTGACTTGTAACGTATTGGAGCAACATGTCCTCTGTTTCCATTGCCAGAGAGAGGGAGAGAAAGACAAAGAGCCCTGTTTACGCATTCAAGACATTGGGAAGGAGCTGCTAATATTATGTGTCATTGTACTGTAATCTCTTGCAATGTTGCATAATTTATAAATGGGCCTCATGGCATTATTAGTGTTGATTAATTCCTGACAAAGACCCAGACGGGTCAAAAGACTCAAAACGTACCTCTACTTAAGTTGCTT
Organism: Electrona antarctica; assembly: GCF_951216825.1. NCBI lineage: Eukaryota > Metazoa > Chordata > Actinopteri > Myctophiformes > Myctophidae > Electrona > Electrona antarctica. Next base: position 46,224,008 of record NC_136795.1, read on the forward strand.
CTGGGAGCATCAGACCAGTTCGTCAGTGTGTGAACTACCTTCTCTCAACAGTGCACATACTTTTGTTCAGCACGTGTGTGTGTGTGTGTGTGTGTGCTTCCCTCTTGGACATTATTAGTGTTGCACACAGTGGGATTTTGACCAAATATGCCATGTCATTCTTTTTTTGCAAGGCCACACAGCCTTCTTTTTTTACCAGCCATTAAAGCCATGTCAGCATAGCTGACACACGGTTGTTTTGACCGCGTGTGTGTTTATGTCTGTGAACAGATTTTGCCTGTCACGATATATCGTGCACGATGCAGTCATGAAACTTTACAGGTGTATATTATATACGCATAAATTAGTTGAGATCACCGACAACAAGCAGGATATAAAGTCAGAAATTGGTAGCATCCCCCTGGCTTAACCCATACAGAGCTCAAGTGGTGTTATTCCTCCCTCTCATGGTCGTGACGTTGTCTAATTTGAAATGTGCTTTATGTAAGTAAACGGCCTCTGGTTTTCCGGGTGTCCAAAACGTACTTTTCAAATTCAAAAGTAGCAGATCTACGACCTCAGAACGTGTTGCTTCAACGCTGCATTTCGAGCCTGTTAAACTGCTACTTTGATACTTTTTGTTTGATCCTCTTAGTAGTCTAGTATGAACACGTTTTATTTACGTTAAAAACACAAAGAGTTAGTATCATGGAGATGAGAGGTTTCTGCCCGGCGACAGCAACAATATACAAGAGTGTCCTCCTCCTCTTCATTTCTCTCTTTCCCGCTCTTTTTCCTGTTCACAGGAGTTCCCTACTCTCACAACCTTCTTTGCGGGTGAAATAATCAGTAAAAAGAGACCTTTTCTAACCAGGAAGTGGGATGCAGACGAGGACGTGGACAGAAAGCATTGGGTACGTGGCTGCTTTTTTCTTTGTACGACGCTTAAAAGGTCTTTTTAAATAAAAACGTTTTGAAATGTCTGAGGAAAATGAACGGAGAATAATTTCCTGGGCCCTGGTAGGGAGCGGGACTGCGACGCTCTATTGGCCCAAGAATCAAGAGAATCAAGAGGGGTTTTATTTGTCACTTGTATTGGTATCAATAATTGAAGGAAAAGGGGGCACAGTCGGTAGTGCTGTCGCCTCACAGCTATAAGGTCCTGGGTTCGATTCCTGCTGGGGACGCTGTGGGCGTGTTCCCTCCTCCCTCACAAAAACATGCAGTAATCCTGGTCTCTAAAACTACCTCCCCCTGGCCAGCCGGGGCGCCTGATGGAGGGGAAAGGAACTGGTCGGAATAACATGTTCTTCGTGTAACTTCCTGTCCGGCCAGGGAAATTCCCCCCTGTCAGGTGAAAAGAAGCAGCTTGGACTCCTCATGCATAGAAGGAGGCATGAGGTCAGTCCGCTCACTGCCCCCCCCCAGGTTGGCAGAGGAAGTGTAGCGCACAGGATTACATTAGATAATTGGCACTGGGTGGAAAAAAGACTGGGTTGCAAAATCGTGGGGTAAAAAATATGTAAAAAAAAAAAAGAAGTAATTGAAGGAAAAATAAATCGATGAATAAAAGTACAGGTTGGACGGCAGGTACGATAAACATTAAGACGGGTGTTGTATGCATCTTTAGCAGCGATGGGGGAAAGTGCTAACCTGACTCCGCCACATGGGGCAGCAGAGAGTACACTGGGTTCCCACCTCCTCCTCCCATCTGGGAACTCTCAGGCAGACTTGATGCCCGGCCACAAAACGGCCTGGCCAATCAGCGGCAGCTAGAGGCGGGATCAAGGCAGCACTGTGTATACCTTGATCCCGCCTCTAGCTGCCGCTGATTGGCCAGGTCGTTTTGTGGTGCAGTGAACAAGGCAGAATGTGTACATCGGATTCATTTAATGTCTATTTCACTTGTCCCTTTTTTTTACATTGTGCACGTAACATTTTGAGCAGCTCGTTTACATTTCGACCTTGTCCTCATTCTGGGCTCTGCCTAGCCGCAGTGGGGTGGGGGAAAAAATGGAATAATAAAAAAATTCTGAGCCTTGAGGCACAGTCTGTGCTTTCCATTTCGTACGGTCACAAACGGGGCTGGGCTGGTGTGTGTGTTTGTTTCATCTGCAGTTTTACCACCCTCAAACTAGTCCGTCCCGTGTCACAGTCCTGTTGTCTAACCCATTTTGGGGGCGGGAAGAACTAGCCTGGCTAATAAGCCAGACTAATATCACACAACACTGTCGCGGTATATTAGTCTGGGCTGGCTCCACTTGGATTTCATTTCCCGGGGGGCGGGTTCAAACATTTTCTCTTTGACGCAATTGGTCAGAGCTACTGTCAGTCAAAAGTCTCAAGCATTGAACGTCACTGTACCAAAGCCCGCCCATATTGCATACCGTGTCCCGATTGGTCCGACCTGTTCTCAGTTGTAGGAAAGAGGCGTGCTACTGAGCCTCGCCAGACCGTAATCCGCTGGTAGGCAATTTCTTTTTGCCAACGGCTGATTCGGTCTGGTTTATTAACCAGGCTAGGGAAGAACCCCTTTTGGTGTTTTAAAGCATTATGTTATACTTTAGCTATTGAAAAATAGCAGATCTACAAGCTCATAGCGCGGCACCGAGTGCCACGCTACGAGCTTGTAGGTCTGCTATTTTTGAAAAATCGTGAAAATATTAATTCAGAAAACTGGAGGATTTAGAAGACATTTTTAAAATTTCGACGTCAGGCCTAAATGGGTTAACTCAAATCTTTGCTTCTGGGGGTGTCCCTGGAACAACATATTTTCAGATGCGGGGGGGTCGGGTCTGCGGGAAATTACAGATAATCGTGGGGGGGTCCTCCTTGACATGAAGATGTTTGAGAACGACTGACACAGAAACATGTGGGTTTTTCAGAAAACTGGCAGGATTTATAAGACATGATTTGTAGAATCGTTCCCAGGTCTAAAATGGGTTTAATGGAATAATGTCGCGTCCTCTTACCGGTTCCTCTTGTTTGACTCGGTCTCCAGGGCAAGTTTCAGCCTTTCTGCAAATACACCAAAAGCTTCAACTCGGATGACTTTGACTACGAGGCTCTGGACAACGGCGACTTCGTCTTCATGAGGTGGAAGGTCAGTCCCGGGGAAGGCTAACGTGGGCTAACGGCTAACCTGAGGGCACTCGTCTCTCTCTCTCTCTCTCTCTCTCTCTCTCTCCCGCTTTTTAAAACTTTTGAACTCGTTTAACCCATTTTGGGGGCGGGAACCCTTTTTGCTGTTGTAAGCATTATGTTATGCTTTATTTGAAAAATAGCAGATCTACAAGCTCATAGCGCGGCACAGAGTGCCGCGCTATGGGCTTGTAGGTCTGCTATTTTTTAGAAAAATCGTGAAAATGTGGCACAGATCTTTGAATATATTCTTTCAGAGCGAACGTTGTTAACTCAAATCTTTGCTTCCGGGGGAACAACATATTTTCGCATGGGGGGGGGGGGGGGGGTCGGCGGCCAATTACCTAATATTTTTGATGGTCCTTGTGACATGAATATGTTTTGAGAACCACTGACATGGAGAAACATAGAGTTTTCATAAAACTGTAGAAGACATTTATAGAATCGTCCTCGGGTCGAAATGGCTTTTTAAACTCTTGACCCTCTGCCCCCCCATCCATCCAGGAGCAGTTTCTGGTTCCGGACCACACCATCAAGGACATCAGCGGTGCCTCGTTCGCGGGCTTCTATTACATCTGCTTCCAGAAGTCCACGGCCACCATCGAGGGCTACTACTACCACAGGAGCTCGGAGTGGTGAGTATAAGCGCCTCTCTCTGCTTTGCTTTTACAGCCAGCGTGACACGATTCCAAATGGTGTCTGTCTGTCTGCGGAGTTTAGCCTGAGCTAACGCTAGACATTTCTGGCCTAGATGGGAGGGCCGCGGCTCAGATTTGCGCACACCCTGGATTGGTTCACCGATCTGTCCGTCAGCCCCGGTCTCTCCCCCCCCCCCCAGTGCAGCACTGTTATAGAGTGTCGCAGTCCCGCCTCCTACCCGGGACCAGGAAATGAAATCCAATGCATTATTCTCATAGACATTTCGTAAAGTATTTATTTAAAGACGGTTACGCTGCGGACAAAGCCAACTCGAGTCGTGACAACTCATGACAACACAAACAATATTTTGGACCAAACAAATAATTAGAAAGAAGAAAAACAACAAAAAAAGTGTTGTAACCTGCCGTTTTTTTCTTCTTTCTAATTATTTGTTTGGTCCAAAATATTGTTTGTGTTGTCATGAGTTGTCACGACTCGAGTTGGCTTTGTCCGCGGCGTAACCGTCTTTAAATAAATACTTTACGAAATGTCTATGAGAATAATGCATTGGATTTCATTTCCTGGTCCCGGGTAGGAGGCGGGACTGCGACGCTCTATTGTGTCGACCAGAAGCAGAAACCACTGGTTGCTGGAGTATACCATTCTAACGGACTGTCAAAGTTATTTCCACAGAGTCGGCACACGTTGGTTTTTTTCTTAGACGGTGTGGTGGGTTCTTCAGCCATTCTCCTCATTTTCCTCACATAGCCTCGTTTGAAGTTCCACTGGTAATGATTTCCTCACGGTGTTATTTTGAGGGGTGCACACCGCTCGGAGCCCTGACGTCACATCATTTGAAGCGACGCCTACGCGGAAGGGTTGACTCCCACGTTTAGGCCAGTGCAGCCCATGCGTAAATCCAGGCTTTCATTTTCCGCGCAGACGAAATGAAAGCCTGGGTATCGAGACGAGTTTGACTCTGTTGGAAGTTCTGTGTATAGGTTCGGTCGTCCGGCCCGTCCCGTCCCATTTGACATTGATTTGAGGTGTTTGCGTGTACATCTCTGACCTCACAATTAGTCTAAGGAATAGGGGCGCACGTGACGTTTGTTTAACTGATGGAAAAACAAACGTTATACAACAGGTCGTTTCGAGGAAGCAATCTGATTGGTTGAAACAGCCTTCTAGCCGTGGTTCAAACGAGCACCCACTCCACACCTGATCAAAACAAATAATTCAGCTGCTCTGTTTTCCCAGAGCGCAGCAAACTCGGTGGCTAGGCTAGCTAGTTTCTTGGGACATTTGTGGTCGTAGTGACTACATCTGTCATTAAAACATATGTTTTTTCAGCGATTTTCTTAGTTTTAAGGGTAACTGTTGTATAATTGCAATATTACACTCGAGGGTGTGGTTTAATGTGATTATCGCCAGTGATGCTTGCGGAACTCGACTACGTCTCGTTCCTGACCGCATCGCTGTCGTGGCAATAATCACGTTAAACCACACCCTCTCGTGTAATATTGCTTAATTAAACGTCCATAGTCTTGGCTGCCACTCTGTTAAATGTACTCTAAACAAACATTAAAAGCATATGATGCATTTACATCGCTTTCATCCAAAGCGCTTTACACAAGATTGTGCATTACATGCACACACGTTCATAACACCCGATGACGGAGGAGGAAACCATGCAAGGAAGGCACCAACCTGCACATCGGCCCGGGAGCAATTAGGGGTTCAGAGTCTTGCTCAAGGACACTTCGACACAAAAAGTCCATAGACTTGGCTGCCATATATATTTATACGGTAATTTCAATTGGACGGGGCAGTGATGTAAATAGGGTGCGTTTTGCGTCCCAAAACGCACTTTATAGTTTTGGGCTGCAACCTCCGCTCAACCTTTGCGTCCCGTGGACGCAGAGGTTGAGCGGAGGTACTCAGCACACAGTAATAATAATCCACGTGAAGAAGAAAAAATCGCGGGGGGAAAAAATGCGGTAAAACAATAATCTACGGACACGATCATTTTGCATGCCCGCATCCGACCTCATCCTATGTTATAAAAAATAAAATCCACGTAGGAATCGTTCTTGTAGAACCACTAGTCTGTAACAACACTGTCAACACAGCGCGCTGTGCGCCGCCATGTTGGCTCTGACTGAGCGCACTCAGCGCAGCCTCTAGACTAGAGCTATTTAGAGACAGAGAGTGACGACAATAGAGTGATCAGTGACGCATGCAGCCCCACGAATAAGCAGTGAACGGAGATGTCGCAACTCTCTCAACTAAACGGTGCTGCCTCCGACAGAAATATTTAGGGGAACATGTTTTAGCGTGACAAGCAGACCCGATTCAATGGGAAACACACATTGTGTAACACACGCCGATATTTTGACTAAGTATAATAATTGCAACTGCAAACAACTTTTGGTTTAAGCTATGTTAAATCCACTGTTGCCCACTATTAGTATTTCTTACTGAGTTGTGCCTTCTAATACTACTAGCCTACATTAAAAATATACTGTATAGGCCTATTTGATATGTTTTTTTTTTGTTTCTTTTTATAAAATAAAATAAAACATGTTTTATTATAAAAAAAATTGAGTGGTGCAACCACTCCCTTACGGAGCTATGTGTGTGGGTGGGTGGCTGGGTGTCTGGGTATGAGCACGAAAACAGCATGGTTGTTTTTCACCATCTGTGCGCAACCTAATGCACACACACGCACGTATTAACTGTATGCTTTCGGGGGTGCCAGTACATTACAGTACAGTAGAGGGGCCGCTACACGGTAACTCTGTCATTCTCAACCGTTTCGGACGCGACGCGGCACGCCGGAACCGGCCCGCCCCCCTGGCCGTGTTCCTGGGGGTCTGGAACATCCCCCCCCCCCCGCGAACCCCCACACAGAGTTGCACCACTCACTTCACACAGGTGTGATTTTTTTTGGGACTCATAAGAATTTTTTGGGACTCATTTGAATGACCACCTGTGCATCCCGGGACCCATTACATTGAAAACCTATTTACATCACTGCGGGGTAGCGGCCCTCCAAATATCAATTATTTATTTTTCTCTCTGTGTGAAAAGAGACTGACTCACACTCCTGGACACATCACGCCTGCATTGGCTCTTAACCCATTTCGGGTGGGAACCCCTTTTGGTGTTTTAAACATTATGTTGTACTTTAGTTATTTAAAAATAGCAGATCTACAAGCTCGTAGCGCGCCACCGAGTGGCGCGCTACGAGCTTGTAGGTCTGCTATTTTCTAAAAATCGTGAAAATGTGGCGCAAATCTTTGAATATATATATTTCAGAGCGAACATTTTAAACTAAAATATTGGCTTCTGGTGAGGTCCCTGGAACTACATATTTTCAGTTGGGGGTCTGCGGCCAAATACAGATAATTCTGGGGGTCCTTGACATGAAAAAGGTTGAGCACCACTGACATAGAAACATGGGTTTTTCAGAAAAATGTTAGGATTTCGAAGCCTTTTTATTTAATCGGCCTCAGTCCAAAATGGGTTAAAAAAAAAGGTAAAAATGCTGTAAGCACTGGCGGATTCATTAAATGATAACCTGGCTGGGCACGCATATAGATTGAATTGTTTAGCGAACAGCGCTAAGTGTGAGGGGTTACTTTCACACTGCTTCACAAATCACATAATTGGATTCAGCCCCATATACCCATTTTTTTATTTTGTCATGAGATTTCATTTTGCTTCAATCCACGAAAAAAAGGAACTTGACTGACCCGTCCACCCTCCCCCTCCTCCCCCCCTCCCCCTCGCCGTCACTGCAGGTACCAGTCGCTAAACCTCAACCACGTCGGAGAACGCAGCATGCCCATCTACGAGTTCCGGTGACCTTCGACACGCCGGCGCAGCTGGCAGAGAGATGGGGGGAGAGAGAAAGAGAGAGAGAGAGAAAGAGGAGAGGGTCCTGCTGACTGGACTGGACTGGACGTTGGGTTGGAAGAGACGGATCGGGAGCCTGCCCTTTTTTTATAGTGCCAAGACCGGAGTTTAAACCTGCCCATCTTCCCTGCGGGGTGGCGAGAAGAACGCGGGGGCGAGCACGCGAAAGACGGGCGCACTGCCCCCGAGACGGACAGATGAGTCATGATGATGATGATGACGACGATGATGATTGGATAAGCAGGGGGTGGATGAATCTGGTCCTTTTCTCTCTGTTCATCTTGATTCGTTCAAGATGAACACTTATTCTCCCCCAGGTGTCTCGAAGCTTTGATTCGGAACAAAAGAATGATGGGGGGGGGGGGGATTTAAACATTTTCACCCGACTTTCTTCTCCCCATCAATCTTCTCGTTCTCTCGACGTGGCTTCTGTCTCGTCGTCGTCGAGAAATCGGTGTTTCGTTTTGTTTTTTTTCCGGGAGACGAGTCGACACACCTTTACCTCTATACCTTTTCAGTTCAGAGGTTTTTTTTGGAGGCGCGGCAATACGAGTTATTCTGTACAGTGAAGTTAAATTTTTACGGTGAAGTTTAATTTATGTTTTTTTTAATTTGTCTTTTTTTTTTAATCTTAATTGAGGGTTCATGCCAAGAGATTTCAATAGAAGCAATGATAGCGTTAGGGCTGGGCACTATATGGATATTATATCGATATCGTGATAATTATACTAGATATCGCCTGATCTTGCATAATTTATCGCGATTTCGAAGTGTTTTGTCTTTTTCCTGGGTTTTAATCACTTTAACCCATTTTGGGCGGGAACCCCTCTTGGTGTTAGCATTACGTTATGCTTTAGCTATTGAAAAATAGCAGATCTACAAGCTCATAGCTCATGGCGTTCTATGAGCTTGTAGGTCTGCTATTTTTGAAAAAGCGAAGAACGGCTGACATAAACAGCTTTTTCAGAAAACTGTCAGGATTTAGAAGACATTTTTAGAATCTGATCTCAGGTCAAAATGGGTTAAGTCTTATACTTTCAAAAATATTATACAAAAGATATTGAGTTATTTAGTAAATAAAATATATATTGGGGGATATTTGATTTTGTCCATATCTCTCAGCCCTAGAACACAAGATGTGGGTTTTTTTTATGCAAGGTGTATGGAGGATATCACCTATTGATCCGATTTCAGGGACGTGTTGTTTGAAGAAAAAATGTTTAGCGAGGTGAACGTGGCAGAGTGCTAGTACGGCGGAGTTACAACTTGATGCCATCTGGAACCCCTTTTGGTGTTTTAAGCATTATGTTATGCTTTAGCCATTGAAAAATAGCAGATCTACAAGCTCATAGCGCGTCACCGAGTGCTGCGCTATGAGCTTGTAGGTCTGCTATTTTTGAAAAATCGTGAAAAGGGTCGGCGGCCAATGACATAATAATCTTGGGGGTCCTTGACACGAAAATTGAGAACGACTGACATAGAAACATAGGGTTTCTTTTTCAGAAAACTGTCAGGATTGAATTAGAATACATTTTGTAGAATCGTTCCCAGGTCAAAATGGGTTAATATTAATAATATACCGTAGTATCAAAACATCTGAAAAGAAAATCAAAATGGGTTAATATTAATAATATACCGTAGTATCAAAACATCTGAAAAGAAAATCAGCTTGGGGTTCTGTGGCCGAATACCTATCATGACCTTGACATGGAAAAAAAAGTTTGACAAAAAAGTTTGACCAAAAGTTTGACAACCAGTTATGTAGCCTATGTGGGGGGGGGCTCTGGTCAACTAGGGGGGGGGGGCTCTGGTCAACTAGGGGGGGGGGGGGGGCTCTGGTCAACTAGGGGGGGGGGGTCCACAGATGATTAGCTTATTGTGCAACGTCGTTTTCTCACTCAACACAGTAAACAAACCAACATGCAGTATAATAAGTGTCTAACATTACAGGGTATCTTCTGCACATTTCTAAATCTACCGACTTAAGACCTCCATTATGCTCTCAGCGCCCCGGCTGTTAAACCCCATTTTGGGGCGGGAACCTCCTTTGGGTGTTTTAAAGCATTATGTTATGCTTTAGCTATTGAAAAATAGCCGATCTATACAAGCTCGTAGCGCGGCACCGAGTGCCACGCTACGAGCTTGTAGGTCTGCTATTTTTGAAAAAATGGTGAAAATGTGGCACAAATGTTTGAATATATTCTTTCAGAGCGAGTGTTATTAACTCAAATCTTTGCTTCTGGGGCGGGGCGGGGGGGGGGGTCCCTGGAACTATATATTTTCAGTTGGGGGTCGGCGGCCAAATACATGTGTCTGGGGGTCCTTGACGTGAAATATTGAGCACCACTGATATAGAAACACACAGGTATTTCAGGAAACGGTCAGGATTTAGAAGACATTTTTATTGGGTTAATGTTTATCGGTGGAACCGAGGCAAACCAGATTGAATGCCTCAACTCCTACAATTCCAAGTGCTAGTCGGGTGTGGCGGGCGGGTGGGGGGGGGGGGGGGGGGGGGGAGTCTCCAGTTCAAATATGACTATTTTAAAAAGAAATGTGTGTGGGGGGGGGGGGGGGGGGGCGGGGGGGGCAGAGTTTCATGTCGTTTATTGACCAGCATTTGAAGCTCTTAAAGATTGGTTTCTAATTCTAAAACCATTCCTTTTTAAGACAGTCTTTTGTGTCTTCTGTCGGAGTTCAAAACCTTTTTGTCAGATTTTGGATTGTGGGTGTTTTTAAATACATTTGTTTTATATTTATCTCAACTTGAATTTCGTATTGACATACTGTCTGTTTCCTGAGATCATTCTATGATCACCGATCAGATTATCAAAGTGATCCCAAACCTGTTAACCCATTTTTGGACGGGAACCCCTTTTGGTGTTCTAAGCATTATGTTATGCTTTAGCTATTGAAAAAGAGCAGATCTACAAGCTCATAGCGCGGCACCGAGTGCCGCGCTATGAGCTTGTAGGTCTGCTATTTTTGAGAAATCGTGAAAATGTGGCCCAAATGTTTGAATATATTCTTTCAGAGCGTTCGTTTTTAGCTCAAGTTTTTCAGAAAACTCAGAATTTAGAAGGCATTTGTGGAATTTAACTACCCTAAATCAAAATCTGACCCAGGGAATAATAATAATAATAGGGAATTAAACTTTTGAACTAGTAGGCCCAGAATACCAAAACAACCCTACCACACAGATTCACAGTACAGAAATGGCAGCGCAAACACAACACACTTAAGGGACAAAAGGATTGAATGTTATAAAACTTAAAAAGACAATGATGCACAAAAGTATAGTGGTCAAAATGGCGTTGTTGTTGTGTGTTTGATCTTGATGTGATACAGTTTCCAGTGACGATACTGTAGTGAATGAACATGTCATTCATATTTCTTGGTTTTTGTATAGTCGAATGTGACACAGATGAAGGTTCAAAGGTCAAACTCCTGATCACAGCACCAAATGGACACACAACTGGAGTTTCACGAAACATTTTGACTACCTAACGCCCCCCCCGTCCCCACCCGCTGAAAAAAAAAACGCACCAAAAATAAAATTTGACGCTTTATGGAAAACCTGCTGCCTTAAAAAATGTAAATGTTGTAAAGCACTTTTTGTCACTTCTGAGTGATTTTTTTTTTTTGGTTAAGAGTTTGTTTGGTCTTGAGGATTGTAATGTGTGGAAGCATGTTTTATTTTTATCGTTTTATTTTTATTATCCTTGTAAAGGGGAATAGTGCAAAGAACGAGGGACAACACACTGAACACAGCAGCACCCCCTAGTGGTCTATGGGGTGCGGTGCGTGTGTTCAGCCTACCTCAGTGGTCAGCGTGCCTGGCCTGATTTACACTTCGTCCTAACGGTGCCGGAAAAGAAAAAGTTGGCGATTTGTCACACAAATTATTGAGATTAACAGTCATTGTGTTTTTCTTTTGGAAATTTGAACATTATGCATAGAAATTACAATAATCTGTTTGCCTTTTTAGGCTTCGTAATTAAAAAAAAGTGCACAGGGCAGATATGACAAATAACTGAAATATACCAAGTAATTACCGGCATTTATTATACATTTCATACTTTCAAATAATAATGGCGGTAATAGCTGATCTACAAGCTTACAACGCGGACGTGTTGTGTTTCTGTTTTTTATGTGAAAACTTTTCAACATTGACATGATTATGACCATAATTGCGATTATACCTCAGATAATTGCGATTTAGACGATTATGTAATTATTGTGACAACCCCCCTAGGCCTCATTCACACGTATCAAACACCAATCAAGCAAATGTTTGGTTGTATTTTTGGGCCACCACAATGCTTTTCCAATGGTTGTCGCATGGTTTGACCAAACATTTGTGTTTGATGAGGGGGGGGGAGGGGCAGAACACCACCAGCAATCGAACACAAATGTTTGATCAAACCATGTGACTCCCATTGGGAAAAGCATTGTGGTGGCCCCAAAAAAAACAACCAAACATCTGCTTGATTGGTGTTTGGTACGTGTGAATGAGGCCCTAGACTCGTGAGCTTGTAAATCAGTTTCTGGTGCATGTCGTAAGACGGAGTTAGCCCTTCACCAAGTCCCTCCCCAACCCATCCTTGTCCAATAGGCACGTTAGCAGCGAAGAAAGCTTGACCTGCACAGCAACCGTTGCTAAACTATTTTGGATTGGACAATTGCTTTTTGGGGTGGGATTTAGTGAAGGGCTAAATTAGACGGGATGTGAAAGACATTGTGGGACTTTCTCCTCCAAAGGGCACGGATGATGATGATGATGCCAGTGGCGTGCACAGACATTTAGAGGGGCAGGTGCTCAAGTTAAAAAAGGGCACCTTGTGCAGCGCGTGGAACCGGCCGGTTGCCTTAATCCATTTTGGGCGGGAACCCCTTTTGGTGTTAGCATTATGTTATGCTTTAGCTATTGAAAAATAGCAGATCTACAAGCTCATAGCGCGCCACCGAGTGGCGCACTATGAGCTTGTAGGTCTGCTATTTTTGAAAAATCAAAAAAAAAAGAGAGAAAAAAATGTTTTTTTTTTTCTTTTTCTTTTCAAAAGGGCACATTGCCAAAAGGGCAGGGGGTGCTCTAGCACCCCCTAGTGTCTATCTGTGCACGCCACTGGATGATGCCATTGTTCTATGGTTGTTTTTGTGGTTTTTCTAAACACCCGGGTATAGAGAAATGACTATTAAAAAAAAATGTGCAATGTAAGAGGTAAAACTATAAAGGGTGGATTATAGGAAAGCATCGTAATAAATACATGGATCTCGATTGAATATACCTTTTTTTTTATTTTATATATATATAAATGTCAGTCCAAGTTAACACAGATGCTGTATGATACAATCTGCAAAGGTGGGGGAAAATGCACAATTGTTACGATTAAAGATTGTTTCAGATTAATGTCCATTGCTGTGAGATGCTTTTATTTGATCGATATTTTGCCGCATGGGCCCTATAGAGCGTCGCAGTCCCGCCCCCCTACCAGGGCCCAGGAAAATAAATCCCTGTTCATTTTCCTCAGACTTTTCAGAAAGTATTTATTTAAAGACGTTTACGCCGCGGACAAAGCCAACTCTTCTACAAATCATGACAATAAACACAATGTTTTGGGCCAAACAAAGAATTAGAAAGTAGAAAAAACCCACTGTTGTCAGGATTTGTCGAGTTGGCTTTGTACGACGCTTAAAAAAGGTCTTTAAATAAATACTTTTTGAAATGTCTTTTTGAAATACATTTGGGAATTATTTCCTGGGCCTGGCGTCGTCATGATTGGGGGCGGGACTGTGACGCTCTATGCCATGGGGAACTTACTAGTACAATCATATAGTTATGTACTGTTTTTACAAGACACTGGCAGCACTCATTATCTTAGATGGGATCATATATAGCCAACCCATTTTTATGGGTCTCATGTAAAAAATATTCCTCATTTTTCATACATTTAACATTTTGCTAAAATGTCACTATAGAAAAGAACCATGCCTTCATACCAATACAGATTCAAGTTGTTAACACCCTTTTGGTGTTTTAAGCATTACGTTATACGTTAGCTATTGAAAAATAGCAGATCTACAAGCTCGTAGCGCGGCACCGAGTGCCGCGTTACGAGCTTGTAGGTCTGCTATTTTTGAAAAATCGTGAAAATGTGGCGCAAAACTTTGAATATATATATTCTTTCAGAGCGAACGTTTTTTAACTCATATCTTTGCTTCTGGGGGGGGGGGGGGGGACCCTGGAACAACATATTTTCAGATGAGGGTCGGCGGCCAATTACATATAATTTTGGGGGTCCTTCACATGAAAATGTTTGAGAACAACTGACATAGAAACATGAGGTTTTTCAGAAAACTGTCAGGATTTAGAAGGCATCTGTAGAATCATTCCCAGGTCGTAATGGGTTAAGATAAGTAAGAAAGACCATGTAAGTAACCATGATAAGTAAGAAAGATCCATGTTCAGTGAAGAGTGGTATAAGCATGCATTAAAGTTCTCAGTTGCCACAGCTGATTTCAATCATGAGTCGTGTGGATTCCATATATGTCGGCAGCATGTCTCCTATGGAAGCATGTAGCGCAGCAAAAATTGCTCACAACACTTCAAAGTAGCAGAATAGAATATATATTCATAAGCATATTCCATGAGTGAGGGGTATGATGTTGGAAGACCATCCCGAAACCCTGTGTTGACCTCAGGATACATCACTGAGGATACGTCCCAGGTGCATCCATGCGATGTATTTTTGAGTGGTGCAAACCACTCCAACAACCAGCTTTGTCTGTAAGTTTGTGTACCTGTGTACGTGTACCTGTGTACGTGTCCGTGCACAGGTGAGCATGGTTACCATGGTCACTGACATTACGTCAGACCACGGCTGATCAGGCTATATAAGACCTTGCACCACTCAGTTCACACGGGTGTGATTTTTTTGTTATAGCAATGGGACTGATCGAGGGTAGATACTGGGACGTAAGTCGGGACTTGATCACCCCGGCTGGGTCGCCTGAGTGAGGGGTATGATGTTGGAAGACCCGAAACCCCATTGACCTCGGGATACATCACTGAGGATACGTCCCAGGTGCATCCATGCGATGTATTTTTAGTTAGTCATGAAATTGTAATAGTCTTGGATATTTCATAAAAGCAAAAGGATAAAAGCCTCATTCTGTGAACAAGAACAGACTAGGTTTACAATAATGCCTAAACATAATTCTAATAAAAATGTTTCAGTCATGAGATTTGAGGATTAAGAGGTTGAAGTTATCTCAATCGCTGCGCCAGTGCGCACACATCTCTCTCTGCTGACACTTGAATGTAAGCGCAGTGTCACTACTAGTTCACAAACTTTATGACATTGTTATAAATATTAACTATAAATCTAAATATTAGTTAGTGTAAGCAGAATTTTACTCTAGTTCACAAGCGTTATAGTATTGTTGTAAAGATTACTTATATATTCTTTATACATGTTGTCCCCAGACCACGGCTATAGAGCGTCGCAGTCCCGCCCCCTTTCATGACTATGCCAGGCCCAGGAAATAATTCCCAATGCATTTTTCCCATAGACATTTCAAAACGTATTTATTTAAAGACCTTATAAGCGTCGTACAAAGCCAACTCGAGTAGTGACAAATCATGACAACAAACACAATATTTTGGACCAAACAAATAATTACAAAGAAGAAAAACAACAAAAAAAGTGTTGTAACCTGCCGTTTTCTTCTTCTTTCTAATTATTTGTTTGGCCCGAAGAATTGTGTTTGTTGTCATGATTTGTCACGACAAGAGTTGGCTTTGTACGACGCTTAAAAGGTCTTTAAATAAATACCTTTTGAAAAGTCTATGAGGAAAATGAACGGAGAATCATTTCCTGGGCCCTGGTAGGGGGCGGGCCTGCGACACTCTATAGGGTTCAGCATTTAGGGCGGGACCCCCTTTTGGTGTTTTAAGCATTATGTTATACTTTGGCTATTGAAAAATAGCAGATCTACAAGCTCATAGCGCGGCACCGAGTGCCGCGCTATGAGCTTGTAGATCTGCTATTTTTAACTCAAACGTTTAAACTCAAATCTTTGCTTCTGGGGGGCCGTCCCTGGGAACAACATTTTCAGATGGGGGTCGGCGGGCCAAATACATATATAACCTTGTCCTTGACATGAAAACGTTTGAGAACGACTGACATAGAAACATGGGTTTTTCAGAAAACTGTCATGATTTAGAAGGCATTTGTAGAATCATTCCCAGGTCGTAATGGGTTAAGATAAGTAAGAAAGACCATGTAAGTAACCATGATAAGTAAGAAAGATCCATGTTCAGTGAAGAGTGGTATAAGCATGCATTAAAGTTCTCAGTTGCCACAGCTGATTTCAATCATGAGTCGTGTGGATTCCATATATGTCGGCCTCGGCCTCAGGTCTAAATAGGATCCAAGGTATGGGTTCAGATGGTTAAAGATGGAGTGCCGTGATTTTTTTCCACCCTAAAACATGATCATCAGGCCTTATTGTTATATAAGGAGGTATAATTTTTTTTTTAAAGTGTACAGTATTTGTTAAAATGTTGTTTTTATGTGGGCACGCCCACCAGTTCATTAAGTATGCCTGGTTTGCCTGGTGGGTGGTGATCCACCTGAACTGAAGCCGCACCCACAGCTGTAGCTGTATGATAAAGGGGGAGGGGTTAGGGGAGGGGCTGATAGTGTGATGTCACTATATTACTGTTTATTTCATTGGCCTGTTTGACTGTCAAGGGTTCAGCCTCCAGGAAGAAACCCTAAATACAAAGTTAATACACCATTGCACATAAAAACAACCCCAGGGTGTCTAATGAAGTACTGTCACCTCATAGACACATGAAAAACTGGAAAAATACAAACATTGTGGCACTCCATCTTTAATATCCAAGGTACTCTGCCTCCAGACTGTCACTGGCCACGCTGTGGAGCCGATCCTTCGCATATTTAATGTAGCTGTTGATCTCTGAGATCCGCAGTCTGTTCCTCTTCACTTCCTCCTCCTGGATCTTGAATTAAAGAGACAAGAAAGAAACCAGTGATACATCTATTCTAAAAGCATATAGACATTGATCGATCGAATACTTTATTACAGGGATGTCAAACTCAAATACACAGTGGGCCAAAATAAAGAAATCGGTCGAGGTCGAGGGCCGGACTGTGTTTCAACACACGGGCACCGCGGTCATGAGGACGTCCCAGGCAAACAGCAAAAAAGTAAATGCATTTAAAACTGAAAATGCATTATTATTAAGCTCAGTTTCCTGTTCTATGATCCTCACCAAGCACTGATTTCATAGTATGTGATATGTGCCAATGCACTCGCAGTGAATTGTCGGACTTGTAGTATTATGGTGGTCCGTGCAATATACTAATTGTCTCCACCAGGCCGAAGGCATGGTGAGAGAGTATGTTTTACACTCCGTCCGTGTGTGTGTGTGTGTGTGTGTGTCCGTCCGTGTGTGTGTCCGTGTGTCCTTCCGTCCGTCCGTTACCAGCTAATCTCCGGCACCGTTAACCCGGTCGATGCCAAACTTTGCACACACACTCCCTAGATGCCAACGATGAACCTCTGCCCCGCATTTTCCAGAACGGCCTGTTATAGCGCCACCATGAGGCAGCTTTTCACATTTGTTACCTAAAACTGCACCGATCTGCGTGAAACGTTGCATGCACACTCCCTAGAGGCCAAGGACAAACCTTTGACCTGCATTTTCCGCATCTGCCTTTTATAGCGCCACCAGGAGGCCGACTTTTGTAAAACACATTTCTGGATATTACTCCTCCAGATTCTGTCCAAAAATCTCACAAATCGTTACACAGTATCTCTATGGTCATGTGCTCAAGTCGGATCTGTCCGATATTTCATATTCCACCCCTAATTGGCTATAATTGCCTTTCACAGTTTGCAAGATTGCACCGTTTTGAACAACAGACTCAAATCATGAACACAGCATGCAATTTACGTGAAATCTTTCACACATTTTCTTACTAGGCTGAGGAATATATCCCACCCTTTTCACATTGGCCTGTTATAGCGCCACCAACAGGTTGATTTTTGCAAAACAGGTTGATTGGAACAAAATGCCTCAAATCATCCAATTGCCATACAAGGCAAACATGTTTATATTACTACTAAACATTTTGCCAAACATCTCACACAGTCCTATCCTCCTGGTGGAGACCTGTGCCCAGAAGGGCACTTTTTCTAGTTAAATATCATCCCGCGGGCCAAAGATAATTCATCCACGGGCCTGATTTGGCCCCTGGGCCTTGAGTTTGACATATATGCTTTATTAGTATAATAATAATGAATTAAGTGCCTGGTGCAATGGGACTGATCGAGGGTAGCTATACTGGGACGTATAAGTTGGGACTTTGATCACCCCGGCTGGGTCACCTGAGTGAGGGGTATGATGTTCGCGAGACCCGAAACCCCTGATGACCTTGGGATACATCACTGAGCATACGTCCCAGGTGCATCCATGTGATGTTTGTTTATGTATTTTTTTTTTTTTTTTTTTTTTTTTTTTTTTTACGATTTTTTTTTTGCGGCTTGTGCCTTTTATTGGTTTTTGAAGGGACAGACAGTAGGCTGACAGGAAACGGGAGAGAGATGGGGGAAGACATGCAGTAAAGGCCGTGTCGGGCTCGGGAGTCGAACCCGCGGCACACTGCGACTGGATTACCAGTCGGGTGCCCAGACGGTTACGCCACCGCCTGGGCCTATTTATTTCGTTTTAGTCAAAAATGTGAACCATACAGAGCATACAGTAGATACATATATGATGAACACATTAATATGTGTCATCAACAAATACACAAATAGCTATATTTACAGAGGAGGAAAGGGGGAAACGCTGGCAGTGTGTATGATCTCTCATTTCTTATTGGATTTAGTATCCAACTCCACTTGTGGTGTTATGATGCTTTCTCAAAGGCAAGTTTTGAAAGAAGCCAGTGGTTCACTGTTCACATCCTTTGATGACGACAGGACATTCCTAGCGGAATTCCCCAATATGGTGGTAAGTAGCTAGTAGAATGAATATGTTTCCATGTTTGTGCTAAATTCGGTGGCCACCATATCGTCGTAGGCACTCCTTCTGGTGTTGTGACTGTGGCTGTCACTCACCTCTGGGATATGAGACCTGCAGGGACCGCTGGGCAATAGATCAATATCATATTGATATGTGACAGATATCGTCTGGGATTTTGGACATTATCTTAAAGGACCTATAACATAAAATTCAACTTTTTCAATTTCTTTTGTGTTTTTGGGGCTCCCATATGTGTTTTCTATTCCCACAAATAACCAATTTTGAACAATCAGGCTTTCATATCATATAGGTGCTTTAATGGAAATTGCTCTCAGGAACAGCTCAACTGATTTTGTCCTCATCGTGATGTCATCAACGTCACCCTACTTTGTATAATTCCTCCTCTTCTACAGTCTGCAGTTCCAAATTTTCATTTCCACTTTGTTTACAATCTCCACCATTGTTGATTTTCCAAGCTGGCATGGAATGGAAACAAGCCTGGGTTTATCTAGCATCAGTATTATAATGACTCAAATATTAAATAATCTGCATATCAGCACCCCCACCACCTCAGGACATTGTGGTATTGCAGCTAAAACTGCTTTCAAAGTCCAGAAAGAAATGACAAGGACTGGTTATATCAGAGTGGTGATTGAGGCTCAAACCATTAGAAATAACTTTGAGGGACATAGACAATATGATATTAAATATTAAAAGCAGTTTTAAAATGCATGTTATTTGCGCTTTAATATTATCATATGGCATAAGTGTTGTCTTTCCATGTTTTTTTTTATCAACAATAGTCAACAAAAATAGCCAATCCACAAGCTCGCGACACGTGGTGATGGACGTGATGCATGATAGCTCTTTTGGAAAACATTTGAGAAAAGTGTAAAAAGAAAATGTATATCGTCGTCACAACGTATATGAATATTACCGCCTCGATATGGAGGTATTTTGGTGAAAAACATGATTGTGATTGTTAGCTTTTGTCCATGGACCATATGCAGACCGCGGCCATCTTACCATACGTTAATGGCAAGGTGCAACTTCCCATAGACAGCCCATTCATCCAAACAGAAAAGTCCTATCTGATTGTATTACACAACGTCAAACTCATCAACATTGCAGCTGTACGGAAATCTTGAATTATCCTCTTTCTATCCTCAGTGTTTGTTTCATAAAAAATCACACCCGTGTGAA
Source organism: Electrona antarctica (assembly GCF_951216825.1). Classification (NCBI taxonomy): domain Eukaryota; kingdom Metazoa; phylum Chordata; class Actinopteri; order Myctophiformes; family Myctophidae; genus Electrona; species Electrona antarctica. The sequence continues at coordinate 46,243,944 of NC_136795.1, forward strand.
CTGAGTGGTGCAACTCCCCCGGACCCCCCTCTCTCTCATTAGCAGGCAACAGTGCAGCACTATCTCTCTCTCTCTCTCTCGCTCTGTTTCTGGCACAACAGCGCCACTTTTGCCCCTACTGGTACTCATAGTCACACACATTAACACACGGTTAACAACACACATTAACACACGGTTTACACGGACATTCCTGTTCCTTGGAGTGGTTGCACCACTCAAAAATCCACTATAGACATGTTATGAGCTATACTTTCTGTCCTTGCAGGTGATTATCTTTCTAAGTGTTGCAGTTTGGAAGTGCTCGTTAGATATCACTCAACTGCCCTGCGTAGCACCTGTTTTGAATGATCACATAATGCAGGAGGCGGCAGGACGTTGCTTTACTGAAAACGAGTGCTTCCAAAATCTGATGGGAAGATGGCCGCGGTCTGCAAATGGTCAATACGGTCAATGCAGCAGCCCTAAAGGTGAGGGAGGGGGGGGGGGGGTCTTCTCTTCCTACCCGTCTCATGAGCTCTGCCATCCAGGCGTTGACGCGCGTCACCAGCTCATCCTCTCGGTTGTTGATGTGCAGCAGGTGCTTCTCGTTAGAGGCGGACGCCGTGTTGGTCAGGGTGTCTTTGCTCACAAACAGCTGCAATGAGAGGCGGACACCGTGTTGGTCAGGGTGTCTTTGCTCACAAACAGCTGCAATGAACAACAATTATCAATTATTGTTTTACTTAAGTAAAAGTACCAATACTGCAATTTAGAACTACTTTGTTACAAGTAAAAGTACGGAATTGAAAATGTACTTGAGTAAAAGTACAAAAGTATCGGCATCAAAATGTACTTAAAGTACTACAAGTAAAAGTACTCATTGTGCAGAATGTGCCATTTCACAAGTTCAAAATGTGTACAAAATCTATTGAAAATAGCAGATCAACAAGCTCACAATGCGTCGCATTGTGAGCTTGTAGATCGGCTATTTTCAAATGGCCGAAATGAATAGGGTTGAAGTGGTTAATGTATGTTTTCTAATCAAAATTAAAATCTCCAAAAGTAACTAGTAACTAAAGTTTTCAAATAATTGTAGTGAAGTAAAAGTACAAATTTTGGCTCTGAGATAGTAGAGTAGAAGTAAAAGTACTGGAAATTGGAAATACTCAAGTAAAGCACAAATACCTCAAAACTGTACTTAAGTACAGTACTTAAGTAAAAGTACTTAGTTACTTTCCACCACTGTTGAAATGTACGTATGCACCGTCAGCTTGTAGATCTGCCATTTCTGAATAGCCAGCGTATCATTATAAAGTGGTTATGATGATTGTGATGCTGTATTAACACATTTAGCTGGGGCGCCCCTGGAACCCCACCAAGGACCTCTGGAGGCAGTGGCGTGCACAGACATTTAGAGGGGCAGGTGCTCAAGGAAAAAAAGGGCACCTTGTGCAGCGCGTGGAACCAGCCGGTTGCCTAAATAGTGTGAGATTTATAGATTATGGGGACTAAATAATATATTAGCTTTTTATCAAGAATTGATCAATGTCACCATGGTCCACATACTGTACAGTGTACATTGCCAAAAGGGCAGGGGTGTTCTAGCACCCCCTAGTGTCTATCTGTGCACACCACTGTCTGGAGGTCCCGGGACCCCAGAACCCACTGGTCTGCTACGCTGAGAGTGTTAGAAATGGGACCAAATGTAAGTGCTGTAGATAGATTTAATCATACATCTAAGCATTATTGTGTGTTTCTAATGCTTAAAAACATAACATAAAATAGACACCACGACATGTTGCCAAAAGTGTCAGAAAGTTAAGGTATGGCCTGGGCTGGCCAAGCGGTCCAGGCACCTAGGCTGGTAAGCCGGCCTGACATGGTGTCGCTGGTTCGAGTCCCGAGCCCGACGGCCTTTGCTGCGTGTCTTCCCCTCCATCTCTCTCCCCCTTTCCTGTCAAACTACTGTAAATCGATCAATGAAGGCAAAAAATATCTTAAAAAAACAAATTTAACTGATTTTCACATAGCTTGGACATATGCAAATTAGGGGTCCAGAGAGTCTCAACCAGTCCATAAAGGAATAGCCGCATATCTCCCTCAGAGCCTGGACTATGGGTCAGAAGATGAGATAAGTATGTATCATGTGATGACATCACACTGACCATTCTGACTTCATCAGGAAGCTCCTCCGTCAGTGTGTTCTTGGCGACCTTCTCCAGGGTCGCCACGGCGACCTCCGTGACCTCCTTATGGTGGTTGTTCTCGAGGTCACGGCACTGGGCGAAGGTACGGCGAGGTCAAAGAATACCTCTATAAAATTACACAGTGTACACATCGAAAAGCAACACAGCAGACAATAATGCGTTACAAAAATGACTGTACAAAAGGTCTCAGTCATTCAGAAATAGTGTTTGTTCATGCGCTGCATGGTCACTGGGCTCTCACTGACTCCAATGCATTCCACCGAACTTCCGGGTGTAGTTTGGCTGCCATGTGGTGCCACGAATCTGCCGTCTACTCTGGTCTGGAATTGCATGATAGCGAAAATGACGTCGATGACCTTACCTCCTTTCCATATACCTTGCATCGTACCTGGCCTACTGAGTGGCAAAAAAACTACTTTCTGGCCTTGACAGCCCATACCTGTACATCCAAACAGAAAAGTCCTATCTGATTGCATTAAAGGTGTAGTGAAACGGAAATGGTGGACATTTATTGTGAAGTTTCAAGTTGAAACACCGCTATGAAGTTTCTGAACCAATCAGAGCGTCGCATCCCTTCAGGCGATGGGACGGTAGCTAGGGAATGTTGCTATGCTATACGCAGCAGCGTGGTGTGTGTTTGTTTACAAATGAAATAGACGGCCAACTCTACCAGTTTACTGTTATGTGGCTTATTTCTACCCTATAATGTTTTCAGATACATATTTTAGCGTGATGATTAAGTTGAAACCGAGTAATACACTGTCTGGATGTTATCTGGAATGGGAATAAAAACGGAGGATTTCTGTAATCAATAGCAGCTGTGCTGCACGGATGCGCACATATTGGAGAGGATACGGGTGAGCTTCATTTTTATTGGCTTTTATCGATGTGGGCCTCGACACGTCATCACGCAGCACGTTTTCGTTTTCAGGAAGTAATAAAAAAATATATTTTTATGGACGTTTGATATAAAAACACACAAAAATGAGAATTTTCTCGTTTTTTTGGCATCCATTGTTAGGTATGCCCATATGATGACCACGGATATGGTCTAAAAGTGTGAAAAACGTATTTTTCATTTCACTACACCTTTAACCCATTTTGACCTGACCTCAAAATTTAAAAAAAATCCCCCAGTTTTCTGAAATAAATATTTTCACGATTTTTCAAAAATAGCAGACCTACAAGTTTGCTTGTAGATCTGCTATGTTTCAATAGCTAAATTATAACATAATGTTTAAAACACCAAAAGGGTTCCCGCCCAAAATGGGTTAAACTCACTTTGCCACTCGATTTGCCACTCAACTTTAAGCATGTGCATACCGGTCCGTTTGATTGGATCGGCAAACACGTGTTTACAGTTCAAATCTGCTGCCGAGCCAATCAAACGACACTATATGGTGCAATGTTCATATATAAATGTAAACATAAGACATTAAGGCTGCAGGCTGTGAAGTTGACAAATACAAAGGATATATTCCTTGAGCGGTTTCAGTGAAGCTGCCGACCATGTTAGAGATGTTCCTCTCAAAGTCTTTGATGAGGTCCTGGAACGAACGAACGAACGAAAGAATGAATCTGTAATAGTACCCATGTGCGCGCACACACACACACACACACACACACACACACACACACACACACACACACACACACACACACACACACACACACACACACACACACACACACACACACACACACACACACACACACCTCCAGCTGGTCCACCAGGTGCATCTCCAGGGTCATGACGGCGTCGCGGAACTGTGTGATGTCGTCATGACACTGCATGATGGTGACTTCCTGGACGTGAGCGTCTGTCACTTCCTGCAGCTCCTGCATCCACTGGAACCAAAGATGGTCTATGTATGAAGATGGGCCGACTTCATTGGAGCCACTAGATGGTACACAAAGCCTACAAAATGGTCTCCTAAATATAGTAGGCGTGGTTTGCTTGGGGGGAGAAGCAAAGAGGCTTCATGACTCCTCTCAAATCTCGCGAGAGACTAGTTTGTTGGCATGTAACGATATATCGTATATCGATATATATCGATATTAATCCCGATGATATGAATCGATTCATTGAAATAAAAATATCGATTTTCCAAAAAAAAAAGGGGGGCTAGTGTGTGATGTGAAATGTGAGCTTTAGTCATATTCCATCATATTCAAGTGCTTTTGGAGAGAAATGAGAGTCACTTTCAGTAGTAGAGCACTGTAGAGGGGAGCTGTGTGTGTCTGTGACTGTGCCCAGGTGATGATGGTCGTTGATGCTCATCAAGGAAGGCAATTATGTTTCTGCACTGTCAAAAGTAATGCTACTTCTTTTGCAATGTAGTTAAATAAAAAATGTGAAAAAAGCTCATGCAGGGGGGGAGATAAATTATATAATTTTTCTAGAAAATACAGATTTTACACTTGCAACCAAGTGTAAAATGACTTATACTGGATCTCTTGTCCACTAGTCCATCCCTAACATTTTAGTCCAGTTTTTATTTGTTGACAAAATTGTCCGCCTATATTTAGTCTTAGTTTTACTCATCGTAGCTTAGTTTTCATTTAGTTTCCATTTAGTTTTCGCCTGTGAAAAAAGTTTTAGTCGACGAAAACAACACTGGTAGGAACATGATACGGAGTCTTCAGCTCACCTTTCTCCGGCGCTTCTCAAACTGTGCGACCAGCTGAGCAGCCATCTGCTGGTTCTCTGCCACCGCCTCTTTCAAACCGGCGAAGAAGAGCTGCACCTCGGCCTCTCTCTGCTGCCGCTGAGCCAGGCCCATCTCAAACACCTGAACACACAGCTCCCCCAGCTGGTGCTTAAATGTATAACGGCACCGTTAAGGAAATAATGAACCATGCTTCTGACTTAGTAAATAGTATTTGGAAAAATAAATGCATTATCAACAACCACCACAACAATAGTAGGCCTACAGACTGGTTCATAATCTAACAATCTAATTGTTAGATTATGCAGCCCTACCAATAGTCATTAAGACATGCAAATCCCTTGACTCCTTCAAAACCGCTCTCAAAGGGCACCTATACGGACGGCTGCAATTCGAAACTGGCCCCCGTAGAATCTGAATCCCCTCCCCCCACCACCCACCCCTTTTTCCACTCACTGTATATGTTTCTTTTCCCTTTTTTACCTCCTTTATGATGAATTCCTGTTCTGTTCTTTGGCTATATGTCTATTTGTATGTAAATCTAAATGTTTTGATGATTTGAACATGGTGGACCCTCTTGTAAACAAGTGTAATGGCTTTATTGGGTCGTCCACTCACAGTTAACGGTGCCGGAGATTAGCTGGTAACAGACGGACGGAAGGACGGACGGACACACGGACACACACACGGACACACACGGACGGAGTGCAAAACATACTCTCTCCCCATGCCTTCGGCCTGGTGGAGACAATAAAACAAAGGATATGTTTGAAACAGATGGTCTATTCCAGACAGGTAGCTGAGTTTCTGTGCTTGTGGGTCGCCTGTGAACATGCCGTCGTACAGATGGGAGCCGTTCAGGAACTCCACGAAGGCTTCCTGACACAAACAACAACAATAGAAAGAAAATGAACACTCAAGTCAGTGGTGGATTAAACTCAACGGCAGTACAGTTGAGTCAATGCATACTCCTGGTCAATTATTATTCAACTACAAGGGAAAGGTTGCACAAGTACTGGAGTATATAGTTGCTTTTTATGTATAGAAAAGATAGATTTGCTGCTGGAACTATTACTACTTTACTGTGTGTTTTGCTCAGGGAAACCTCGGCACACAGACTGGGTGTTCAGTTGAAGACCGCCTATAGATGCAACCCTGGGCGTGTACGCTGTGAAATCCTTAGTTCATGTAAGGGTCTGGGCACACCTAAGATTCCATGCACGGACAGCTGGTGGATGGAAAAGAAGCTCCACCCACGCGGCAGGTTGCCGCGTCGGCCAGATTCCCGGGAAAAGCTTGCCCCCCAGCGCCATTCTGCCGCGTGGGTGGAGCTTCATTTCCATCCACCAGCTGTCTAAAAACCCGGAAATGACGCAAAAGATCACCCCATTCAACTGTTATCACCCGATAATCAAGAAAATGTTCGTATCGTAATCAGCACCTTAATCAATCAATAATCAACATACTGGGAAATCCGGAAGAGAAACTATGGGAGCGTTTGCTTTTTGTGTCACTGATGTCAATGACGGAGGCGCGCCGAGCGTTGCGACGGCCACCAGACCCGACTCAGCGCCGTCCGAGTTACGTCCCGATAGGCAGAGAATAGTAGCCCCTAGTTTCCATGCACCGACAATAGAGTTGGAAATGACACGTTCAGCAGGGGGAGTCCTTGACCAGGCTATGGGTGCACTCACACGGTTCATGCAATTCTCTGTGCTCGTTGGGTGTTGTGTCATGGCCGCCCAGCGGCCCAATGCATTTCCAATGGAGGTCACATGGTTTGACCCAACATTGTGTTGTGTGAGGGGGAGGGGCGCACGACTGCACCCCTCCCCCTCACACAACACAATGTTGTGTCAAACCATGTGACCTCCATTGGAAATGCATTGGGCCGCTGGGCGGCCATGACACAACACCCAACGAGCACAGAGAATTGCATGAAAGGTGTGAGCTCAGCCTATGTCTGCACCACCCTGCATGCGTGCAGTCCGGGGGAATACAGCCAAACACCACAATGTCTAGTATGCCCATATGGCCCTATTGGCCGTATTCCAACGTCCTGATAACGGTCGATTTCGTATATTTAATACAGTGATAACGGGTGAATCGGCTGAAAAGACAGCTTCCTTTGGCCGCGCATGGAAGTTCAAGAAGTGTGCCCAGGCTGTAAGAGAGCCTTATTATTTTGTTGTGTGCTTGTTTCCAGTATACCCTGTGCAGCTGGAGCGCATCCTCCTGGCTCAGTCTGTCCTCAACAGCCTTTCTGACCTGCAGCTCGTCGTGTTCGGTCTTCTCAACAGCATCCTGATGCTTGGCCAGCGCCTGCTCTTTCTGCATGGATGGACACACACACATCATGCACACTGTAGGATGTATGTATATAAAATAATCAGTGGTGGAAAAAGTACTTTTGTTTTACTTAAGTAAATGTACCAATACTGCAATTTAGAACTACTTCGTACTTCGTAAAAGTACGGAATTGAAAATGTACTTGAGTAAAAGTACAAAAGTATCGGCATCAAAATGTACTTATAAAGTGCTAAAAGTATTCATATTGCAGAATGTCCCATTTCACAAATGTGTAGAAAATCTATTGAAAATAGCCGATCTACAAGCTCTCAATGCGTCACAACGCGATGCATTGTGAGCTTGTAGATCGGCTATTTTCAAATGGCCGAAATGTATAGGGTTGAAGTGGTTAATGTATGTTTTCTAATACAATTTTAAATCGCCAAAGTAACTAGTAACTAAAGTTTTCAAATAATTGTAGTGAAGTAAAAGTAAAAATTTTGGCTCCGAGATGTAGTTGAGTAGAAGTAAAAGTACTGGAAATTGGAAATACTCAAGTAAAGTACAAATACCTCAAAATTGTACTTAAATACAGTACTTCAGTAAAAGTACTTAGTTACTTTCCACCACTGAAAACAATATATATCCATCTCCGTGATTGTACCACTGTTTGGGCATAAACAAGACGTGGAAGGGTGAATTTATAGGTGCCCACTCTTCCTGTATGCGTTCAAGCACAATACTACAGTTGCTTACAGCAGTGGTTCCCAAAGTGGGGTCCGGGGACCCTCAGGGGGACCTGAGAGAGTTCCAGGGGGCCCCCAGCTAAATGATAGTTTGGAACCAAATGGACGATTATGGGTCTGTAACTCAGAGAGTGTACAAATGGAACCAAATGGACCCGATTTGTGGGTGCATGCAGAGATAGAAATGCCATTAAATGGGGGTGCGTAGCCTAATGCATGTCAAACTGGGTGGTCCTTGAAATTCAACGGGTTGAGAGTCTCTGCTAGAGCTGTAACAATCTTCTCTTATGGGGGGTCCCTAGGGCATATCCTTTTAAATGGGGGTCCACGGACTAATATAGTGTCAATTTGGGGGTCCTTGACATGAAAAGGTTTGGGAACCACTGGCTTACGGCGTGCTCATCCAGGAGCCTGTAGTCCAAGTAGGCCAGGTTTGGCATGTATGCAGCGATGAAGGATTTGTAGTCGTCATCTTTACAGATGGGGTTTCCAGCTAGATTGACACAGTGCAGGTCCTTGAATCTTCTGAGGTAGACCACCTTCATGGGGAGAGGAAACATGGTCACGGTAGGATATGCGTCTTGTGAAACCAGCTGTGGCACTATCTTCAGAGCATACGTAACGTGCATTGTGATACTGTAAAAATAAAATAAAACAATAAAAGAGGAAAAGGAATCCGCTTGGCTCCAATGTGGATCTATTCAATAGATTCACATGTAGGAGCCAAGCCATTCTCAGTTTTAATATGTTTATTACGTTTTTCAAACAGAGACAGACAAAAAAGGATTACAAATAAGACAAAAACAAAACAAGAAAAGAAAGAGAAAAAACAACAATAGGGCATTAATTCATTCAGAACGTGTCATTATACATTCCAATATGTTACACTGCTAGGTAAGGGATAATATCTGGCTAGGTGGTCATTGTCGGGAGATAATTCACCGACAGGGAGTCCTCGGTGGTTACACTCCCTGAAGGTGAATTATATCCCGACAATGACCACCTAGCCAGATATTATCCCGCTTATTACATGGCTAACTAACATAAATTAATACATTTACCCAAAACACAACAAAAAAAGTATTCCGTAAGTTCGCGCTGCAGGGCTGCAGCACTGTCGGAAAACAAGGAAGTGAGTTGATCAAATAGAATCCATTTTCGGGTCCTGCTTCGTCTATTTCTCGCTCAAATGTTTTCAAAAAATTTTTAAGAGCAATGTTTAGCTGTAAATGACATTGTGTGTCACTAGTGTGTGTGTGTTTACATGGCTGTCATGTTGGAAACAGCAGTAAATCAAGCGGGGCGCAGCTGGTGCTCAGAGGGTTTGATTAGGCAGCGGTCTGTTATACAGCGGAGCGGTCATTATCGACACATAATTCACCGCTGAATTAAGCGATTGACCAATCAGAATCAAGCATTCAACCAAGCCATGTAATAAAGTACGATAATGAAGAGTAGAAGGCTAAATACTGAGTATAGGTTCAATGTGAGATTTGCGCAAGGTGATCTAAAGATGGTTGCCATATAACATAGAACTTGCTTGAATTGTCAAGCAAGTTTTGCTCATCAGGGCACGTCCCTGACCCTTGTAAATAATGTTTTCATCCACAGTGCCCCTGAATGAAATTGCTATTTTATTATAGCACTTTACATTTATGTCATAATATAAAATGCATTTATCAAGAAACATGCGTAAGCTAAGAACGTAACTAGAACATATCTATATAATGACACTATACATATTAACTATGCATATATACTATACTATGCTATACATATGTAGGCTACTATGATGTGCTATGACTATATACAATGCAATTATTGTGCTGTCTACATGACATGCTATAAGTCTGTTTCAAATGCTATCTAAGTCTAAAAAGTGCTATCTAAGGGGGTAGGATAAGTGCTATGGGCCATGATGGAGTCTGAAAAGGTGGGTCTTCAGACTACGGCGGAAGATTGGGAGTGATGCCGCAGTTCTGACTGCAACGGGGAGTGCATTCCACAGTTTTGGGGCCAGAAGGGAGAAGAGTTTGGGACGTGTGGAGCGTTGGCCCGGCGTTTTTAGTGAGGGTACTTCCAGCTTTCCTGCGTTGGCTGATCTGAGTGCGCGGGAGGGTTTGTAGGGTTCAATCATGCTTGCAAGATATGGGGGAGCCATACCTTTGGTTGCTTTGAATGCCAGCATCAGAGTTTTGTATTCTGTGCGGGCAGCGACTGGGAGCCAGTGCAGGGAGCGGAGCAGGGGGGAGACATGTGAGAATTTTGGCTGGTTGAAGACCAGACGAGCTGCGGCATTTTGGATCATTTGGAGAGGCTTAAGTGCACATGCCGGTAGGCCAGTAAGGAGCGAATTACAATAGTCAAGTTTTGACAAGACTGTTGTCTGGATTAGGAGCAAAGCTGGATAAAGCAAACTATATCACCTATAGGGGCAACAGTTACAATATGAATGTGTTTAAATGCCAGTGTAGCTGGTTCACTCACACACACACACACACACACACACACACACACACACACACACACACACACACACACACACACACACACACACACACACACACACACAATGCAGCAGGCATTAGACAACCTGACAGCCACCAACCTGGCAACCCTGAATGAGCCAATCAGCTGCCAGTCTCTGGTGTGTGTGTGAGAGAGAGAGAGTCCTGTACTGTTAAAACAAACTCTACCCTAACGTCACTAAAAAGTACATTACAACACTTTTTCCTTTCCAAAACAAACACAACGTACATTATGACAATATTTCACACTTTGCATTGGTAAAATAGACTTTATTTATTTTTGTCTTCCCTTCCAAAAAAACCAAAAGATAAAATTACCCCAAATCCATGGTTAAGAGTATTCCACGATGGCTCAGTGGTTTGGGCAGCTTCCTACGGTGCCTGCCAGAGGACGCTGGTTCGAGTCAAGATTCGTGACCTCGGACCAAGGACTAAGGATCCAGAATAAATAAATCAAAATAAATCAGTCTTTACCTTTTGGTCAAGTAAATGTACTATTGGAATGTATGTTGGCGGACATAATCCAAGATAATCCACTGTCAATTTGTAACAGTCAGCAGTGCCAGTTGGTGCCACAGGGTGGTGCACTGCTCCCTTTTGTTTTGCTTTGTGTAGAAGATCTGACGTAAATTCCACCTCTTGCTATAGATAGACATGACATGACATGATGTGTGTCAAACAATTGTCACACATGGATGGATGATTAGCCGTGTTTATTTATTTATTTCCGGGGGGAATGAATGAATGAATGAATGACTAACCCTGTAAAACCCGGATTAATTTCTACTTGCAAAAAAACGATTTCAACCTTACTACTACTTTACTACTACTAGGACTTATCAGAGGAAATCATGTAAAATAAATTATATATTTTTTTTTTGCACATTTATAATAATTATTAAAATAATAATAATAAATTAATAATTTACATTTGGGGGACATCTTTCACAATAATAAGAATAAATGCAAATAAATCACACTTTACCTAAATGTACAATTGAAATGTATTTAAGACCCGACTCAGCGCCGTCCGAGTTACGTCCCGATAGGCAGAGAATAGTATATATCAGTAGCCCCTAGTTTCCATGTGCTGGCAATAGTTGGAAATGACACGTCCACCTGGGGGAAACCTTGACCAGGCTATGGTGAGTATGCCAGTATGGCCACATTATGCGTGTATTATGTTGGCAGCAGTGCTCCGTTCACGTTTGTTTATTATATTAGTGCTGTCTGCCGTGAGACCTGGCTTAATATGGTCAATACTGAATCAGTCTAAAATATGCTTTGGCGCCCCCCCCCCCCCTCCACCTCTTGCTATAGACATGACATGACATGACATGACATGACATGACATGACATGACATGACATGACATGACGTGTGTCAAACAATTGTCACACATGGATGGATGATTAGCATTGTTTATTTATTTATTTCCGGGGGGAGGGAATGAATGAATGAATGAATGAATGAATGAATGAATGAATGAATGAATGAATGAATAAATAAATAAATAAATAAATAAATAATCATATTTCCGGGGGCATTTCTCTCCAGGTGAGGACAACGCCATCCAGTCAACCAAATATGGATGTCAGAAGATCAGGCATCATCTCGTATGTATTACTTCTACTTCTACTACTACTACACACACACACCTCACATTGGTTACAAACTCCACCTTACAAACTCCACCCCCTCTCGTTAATGACTCTGCCTCTCGTAATGTTAGGCCACACCTCTCATTGTCTTAGGCCACGCCTACTCGCTATGTAACTCCGCCTGCTTTGTGGGCGTGTTCTATGCAAATTGCATGGGCGTCGTTTATGCTTATTGATGGCCGTCGTCCCGTCCGCTTTGTGGGCATGGCCTATGCAAATTAATGGGCGGCGTCCCGCCTCCTTTGTGGCCGTAGTTTCGGCTACTTTGTGGGATTGGCTTATGCAAATGAAGGTGCGTGGTATGCAAATGAAGGGGATATGCAAATGAAGGGTCTTGGTATGCAAATGAAGGGGATATGCAAATGAAGGAGTGTGGTATGCAAATGAAGGGGAGTAGTATGCAAATGAAGGGCGTGTTTCGGCTACTTTGTGGGATTAGTTTATGCAAATGAAAGGGCGTGGTATGCAAATGAAGGGGATATGCAAATGAAGGGTCTTGGTATGCAAATGAAGGGGATATGCAAATGAAGGGGTATGGCATGCAAATTAAGGGGAGTAGTGTGCAAATGAAGGGCGTGTTTCGGCTACTTTGTGGGATTAGTTTATGCAAATGAAAGGGCGTGGTATGCAAATGAAGGGGATATGCAAATGAAGGGTCTTGGTATGCAAATGAAGGGGATATGCAAATGAAGGGGTGTAGTATGCAAATTAAGGGGAGTAGTATGCAAATGAAGGGCGTGTTTCGGCTACTTTGTGGGATTGGTTTATGCAAATGAAAGGGCGTGGTATGCAAATGAAGGGGATATGCAAATGAAGGGTCTTGGTATGCAAATGAAGGGGATATGCAAATGAAGGGGTGTGGTATGCAAATGAAGGGGAGGAGTATGCAAATGAAGGGCGTGTTTCGGCTACTTTGTGGGATTAGCTTATGCAAATGAGAGGGCGTGGTATGCAAATGAAGGGGATATGCAAATGAAGGGGTGTGGTATGCAAATGAAGGGGAGTAGTATGCAAATGAAGGGTGTGTTTCGGCTACTTTGTGGGATTAGCTTAAGCAAATGAGAGGGCGTGGTATGCAAATGAAGGGGATATGCAAATGAAGGGGTGTGGTATGCAAATTAAGGGGAGTAGTATGCAAATGAAGGGTGTGTTTCGGCTACTTTGTGGGATTAGTTTATGCAAATGAAAGGGCGTATGCAAATGAAGGGGAGTGGTATGCAAATGAAGGGGCATGGTTCCGGCTACTTTGTGGAATTAGTTTATGCAAATGAAGGTGCGTGGTATGCAAATGAAGGGGAGTGGTATGCAAATGAAGGGGCATGGTTCCGGCTACTCTGTGGGATTAGTTTATGCAAATGAAGGTGTGTGGTATGCAAATGAAGGGGCGTGGTATGCAGATGAAGGGGCATGGTATGCAAATGAAGGGGAGTGGTATGCAAATGAAGGTGCGTGGTATGCAAATGAAGGGGAGTGGTATGCAAATGAAGGGGCGTGGTATGCAAATGAAGGGGCATGGTATGCAAATGAAGGTGCGTGGTATGCAAATGAAGGGGCGTGGTATGCAAATGAAGGGGCATGGTTCCGGCTACTTTGTGGGATTGGTTTATGCAAATGAAGGGGCATGGTATGCAAATGAAGGTGCGTGGTATGCAAATGAAGGGGCATGGTTCCGGCTACTTTGTGGAATTAGTTTATGCAAATGAAGGTGCGTGGTATGCAAATGAAGGTGCGTGGTATGCAAATGAAGGGGAGTGGTATGCAAATGAAGGGGCATGGTTCCGGCTACTTTGTGGAATTAGTTTATGCAAATGAAGGGGCGTGGTATGCAAATTAAGGTACGTGGTATGCAAGTGAAGGGGAGTGGTATGCAAATGAAGGGGCATGGTTCCGGCTACTTTGTGGAATTAGTTTATGCAAATGAAGGTGCGTGGTATGCAAATTAAGGGGAGTGGTATGCAAATGAAGGGGCATGGTTCCGGCTACTTTGTGGGATTAGTTTATGCAAATGAAGGGGCATGGTATGCAAATGAAGGGGCATGGTTCCGGCTACTCTGTGGAATTAGTTTATGCAAATGAAGGGGCTTGGTATGCAAATGAAGGGGCATGGTTCCGGCTACTTTGTGGAATTAGTTTATGCAAATGAAGGTGCGTAGTATGCAAATGAAGGTGCGTGGTATGCAAATGAAGGTGCGTGGTATGCAAATGAAGGGGCATGGTTCCGGCTACTTTGTGGAATTAGTTTATGCAAATGAAGGGGCGTGGTATGCAAATAAAGGGGCATGGTATGCAAATGAAGGGGAGTGGTATGCAAATGAAGGTGCGTGGTATGCAAATGAAGGGGCGTGGTATGCAAATGAAGGGGCATGGTTCCGGCTACTTTGTGGAATTAGTTTATGCAAATGAAGGTGCGTGGTATGCAAATGAAGGTGCGTGGTATGCAAATGAAGGGGATATGCAAATGAAGGGGTATGGCATGCAAATTAAGGGGAGTAGTGTGCAAATGAAGGTGCGTGGTATGCAAATGAAGGGGCATGGTTCCGGCTACTTTGTGGGATTAGTTTATGCAAATGAAGGGGTATGGTATGCAAATAAAGGTGTGTGGTATGCAGATGAAGGGCGTGTTTCGGCTACTTTGTGGGATTTGCTTATGCAAATGAAGGGGTAGGGTATGCAAATGAAGGGGCGTGGTATGCAAATGAAGGGGCGTGGTATGCAAATGAAGGGGCATGGTGCCGGCTACTTTGTGGGATTAGTTTATGCAAATGAAGGTGCGTGGTATGCAAATGAAGGGGAGTGGTATGCAAATGAAGGGCATGTTTGGCATGCAAATGAAGGTGCGTGGTATGCAAATGAAGGTGCGTGGTATGCAAATGAAGGGGAGTGGTATGAAAATGAAGGAGCTTGGTTTATGCAAATGAAGGTGCGTGGCATGCAAATGAAGGGGAGTGGTATGCAAATGAAGGGCGTGGTGACACCCACTAATTTGCATAAGCGACACCCACTAATTTGCATAGCCCACACCCACAAAGTAGCCGAAACAACGCCCTTCAAATTTTCATAACCCACTCCCACAAAGTAGCGGGAACCACGCCCCTTCATTTGCATGAACCGCTCCCACAAAGTAGCCGGAACCACGCCCTTCATTTGCATACCACTCCCCTTCATTTGCATACCACTCCCCTTCATTTGCATACCACGCACCTTCATTTGCATAAACTAATCCCACAAAGTAGCCGGAAAACACGCCCTTCATTTGCATGCCAGTCCCCTTCATTTGCATACCACGCACCTTCATTTGCATACCAAGCACCTGCATTTGCATACCACTCCCCTTCATTTGCATACCACGCACCTTCATTTGCATAAGCTAATCCCACAAAGTAGCCGGAACCATGCCCCTTCATTTGCATAAACCAATCCCACAAAGTAGCCGAAACATGCCCTTCATTTGCATACCACTCCCCTTCATTTGCATACCACTCCCCTTCATTTGCATACCACGCCCCTTCATTTGCATAAACCAACCCCACAAAGTAGCCGAAACATGCCCTTCATTTGCATACCACTCCCCTTCATTTGCATACCACTCCCCTTTATTTGCATGCCACGCCCCTTCATTTGCATACCACGCACCTTCATTTGCATGCCAAACATGCCCTTCATTTGCATACCACTCCCCTTCATTTGCATACCACGCACCTTCATTTACATAAACTAATCCCACAAAGTAGCCGGAACCATGCCCCTTCATTTGCATACCATGCCCCTTCATTTGCATACCACGCACCTTCATTTGCATACCACTCCCCTTCATTTGCATACCATGCCCCTTCATTTGCATACCACGCACCTTCATTTGCATACCACTCCCCATCATTTGCATAAGCCAATCCCACAAAGTAGCCGAAACACGCCCTTCATTTGCATAAACCGCTCCAACAATGTAAGCGACACCAACTAATTTGCATAGCCCACACCCACAAAGTAGCAGGAACCACGCCCTTCATTTGCATAACCCACACCCACAAAGTAGCCGGAACCACGCCCTTCATTAGCATAAACTGCTCCCACAAAGTAAGGCCTAAGTTAGCGAGAATAGTTGCGAAATTCGACAGAACAAATCCGAGACCATCACCGCAACCGGGTCGCGGCCCCGATCGCAGCCGTATAGGGTTTGGGCCAAACGGACATACGATCGCGACAGTAGCCCTGCACGAAAGCCTCGAAATTTGCGACTTTGACGCGAAAGTCGCAGAACAAATCCGAGACCATCACCGCGGCCGGGTCGCGGCCCCGATCGCAGCCGTATAGGTTTCGGGCCAAACGGACATACGGCCGCGGCGGTAGCCTTGAACGAACGCCTACGAATTGCCGACTTTGACGCGCGACAACGCGCCAACGCGCCAACGATAAAACATCACGGTCCGACGTTCGGATATGTCGGAGAGCCAGCCGAGATGAACGGTTAGGTGTCTCGGACGTACGCCTCCGACAGTCGTACAAAACGTCCTTCACTTTGGCTCTGTGCATGCAGACACGTCATAGACCCATAGACTCTAACAGCGTCCTGGCTGAAAAATTTAAACGAGACCGCACCTCCTAGAAAGGTCGCCTGAGGACGTTCTATAGATCCATGCGTGCGTCTCCGGGAGCTCTATAACATATCCGAAAATCAGCCCGGAAGGCCTCACCGTCGTGGCGTTCCAGTGAAGCAAAGTTTGACGTTCACGCGCGCCTACGCCGACGATCGTAAGTCTGTTCGGGATGGGCCGAACACCTCTGCGATCGCGGCGACGAGCCGATCTTCGTGATGGTCTGAGTTTTTTTCTGCGACCTCGGGAACCTCAAATCTGACCCGAGGCCTAGCATTGCAGTGTAGTTCCCTTTATCGGACGCTTGTAAGAGTCCCACAAAATCGAGACCAACGCCATTTTATTCGCCATGGCCTGAATATGGATATTCGGGGGTGTTACATATTTAAAAAAATATCTATCACTTAATTGTTAAGGCATTTGGCCCAAAGGTCACCGTTGCAGTCTTTCTGCTGACCATTGACCTTTGCAAACGTCCTGGAAAGTCGAGACCGGCCCCATTGAATTTGGGACGCTCTAAATATGAATAAAATGTCTCGTTTGCGAAGAATAGGGTTAGGGAACATATCAGTGTGTTTTGTCTGTTTTCACTTCTGTGGAGAGAGGGGAGAGAGGAGGCAGTCTTTTTGCTGACCATTGACCTTTGCAAACGGCGTGGAGAGCCCAGACCGACGCCATTGGATTCTGCATTTTCTAAATATGAATAAAATGTCTAGTTTGTGAAGAATAACATTAATGAACATGTTGTGTTTTGTGTTTTGTCTGTTCATTCAAAAAGAGAGGAGAGAGAGGAGAGGAGGGGAGAGGCATATGCCTTCATACATGTGGATGGGCTGTGGCGCTGTTCTGAATTCCACTGGCAGATGACGGTCTTTTCTTTGATTCGTTTCTCTGACTTCCTATGTAAGTGCTGCTATTAAAATGCTTACTTTAAAAAGACTAAAATAGCTAAAATACAACAATTCATGGTCATAAGTTCATAAAGCATAATTCATAATAATGTCATGATACAATAATAAATATGTGGTTCATAATTGATTTCATATGAGGTTAAAAATGTAAACATGATGTGATGATAACTTTCTGAGGCAGAACCAAGTTCCCTGTCTGTCAGTAGCAACACTGGACCATGATTGATTGACTGATTGATGCATGATTGCCTGGCATTGCACACAGGTGGTACAAACATTTCTCTCACTCATTCAGACTCTGGTCTGCACAAGGAAGCACACTCGCAGCAGAGTAGTGTGTTTGAACTGTTTAAAGTTATTAAACACGGTCAAAAGGACATTCAAAGGACTGTATGAAACTCAAGAAGCATCAAGAACCTCTTTACACAACAAGCGGCCAACGAGGTATTATTATTTGAGAGTTATCTTTGTTGTGTTGTATTGTGGTGTTTTGACGGACACGTTCACCTGCGCATCGCGCAAATCTACATGTTTTGTATTTCTTTGTTTGATCAATATTATGTATTGCGACGTAATTTGTTGATTGTTTATGTGTTTATTATTTTGTGTGAACATAGTTCTCACGGCATGGAACAGCAGAGGGATGAGAAGAATGCCCAATAAATGCCCGTTTATAAAGAACCGACCTGTGTCGTCAATGTTGTGAGAAGAGCTACATCCTACGTGTGTGTTTCGTGTCGTGTCATTCATCATCACTTTGTTTACTTGACTTTATCACAGCTAACAGTCACATCAAGGTCTGTGAAATAGTTAGTAATGAATGAATAGCTGACTGTCGCGATTTTGGCTTTTATGGTGAATGTTTTACAACTATATGAACTTCAACTTTGGCCAGTAGTTGTACAAAGCCATGGGTCTGAATGTAAACAAAGTATATGCTGCTTTATAAGACAACGTTTTATTTTTATATTGAGTGGTGGTGTGATTTGCATGTTATGTAATGAGTCCGAGTTTGTATTGTGCTAAACCAGTCACCAGTAGCATGGATAAGAAGCTAACTATGCTAATCAGAATTAGCATTAAGCTAACTGCATCCACTATAATGTTACACATTATATTAATGTGCTCTGTGTGTTCAGCCATGGCCAGGACGTCGAGGCACGACCGAGAGATGGCGCTGGACGCCAAGAGACGTCTGTGTGTGAGTTCAGATCCCGTGGAGAGGCTGAGGCTGCAGTGCCTGGCCCGAGGGTCGTCTGGCATCAATGGCCTGGGCAGGTGAGTGTGTGCGCGTGCGTGCCTCCCTCAGGCACAGCAGAGGCGTACATACAGACAGTTGGACTGTGAGGTGACGTGGCAGCCCTCCTCCTCGCCATCACCCAGGAAGCCTTGGAGGTGTCGGCCGGTGTTGCTGGGCTCTATAACATATGAAAATCAGACCGGAAGGCCTTACCGTTGTGGCGTTCTTCAGAAGCAAAGGTTTTAAATAGCAGACCTACAAGCTCGTAGCGCGCCACTCGGTGTAGTGGAACGTTCGCGCGCGCCATGTCGACTAGAAAGGTCGCCCGAGGACGTACTACAGTTCCACGCGTGCGTCTCTGGGAGCTCTATAACATATCCGATAATCAGACCGGAAGGCCTTACCGTTGTGGCGTTCTACAGAAGCAAAGGTTTTAAATAGCAGATCTACAAGCTCGTAGCGCGCCACTCGGTGTAGTGGAACGTTCGCGCGCGCCATGTCGACTAGAAAGGTCGCCCGAGGACGTACTACAGTTCCACGCGTGCGTCTCTGGGAGCTCTATAACATATCCGATAATCAGACCGGAAGGCCTTACCGTTGTGGCGTTCTACAGAAGCAAAGGTTTTAAATAGCAGATCTACAAGCTCGTAGCGCGCCACTCGGTGTAGTGGAACGTTCGTGCACGCCATGTCGACTAGAAAGGTCGCCCGAGGACGTACTACAGTTCCACGCGTGCGTCTCTGGGAGCTCTATAACATATCCGATAATCAGACCGGAAGGCCTTACCGTTGTGGCGTTCTACAGAAGCAAAGGTTTTAAATAGCAGACCTACAAGCTCGTAGCGCGCCACTCGGTGTAGTGGAACGTCGCGCGTGCGCCATGTCGACTAGAAAGGTCGCCCGAGGACGTACTACTGTTCCACACGTGCGTCTCGGGGAGCTCTATAACATATCCGAAAATCAGACCGGAAGGCCTTACCGTTGTGGCGTTCTACAGAAGCAAAGGTTTTAAATAGCAGATCTACAAGCTCGTAGCGCGCCACTCGGTGTAGTGGAACGTTCGTGCACGCCATGTCGACTAGAAAGGTCGCCCGAGGACGTACTACAGTTCCACGCGTGCGTCTCTGGGAGCTCTATAACATATCCGATAATCAGACCGGAAGGCCTTACCGTTGTGGCGTTCTACAGAAGCAAAGGTTTTAAATAGCAGATCTACAAGCTCGTAGCGCGCCACTCGGTGTAGTGGAACGTCGCGCGTGCGCCATGTCGACTAGAAAGGTCGCCCGAGGACGTACTACTGTTCCACACGTGCGTCTCGGGGAGCTCTATAACATATCCGAAAATCAGACCGGAAGGCCTTACCGTTGTGGCGTTCTACAGAAGCAAAGGTTTTAAATAGCAGACCTACAAGCTCGTAGCGCGGCACCGAGTGCCGCGCTATGAGCTTGTAGGTCTGCTATTTTTTAAAAATCGTGAAAATGTGGCCCAAATGTTTGAATATATTCTTTCAGAGCGTTCGTTTTTAGCTCAAGTTTTTCAGAAAACTCAGAATTTAGAAGGCATTTGTGGAACTTAACTACCCTAAATCAAAATCTGACCCAGGGAATAATAATAATAATAGGGAATTAAACTTTTGAACTAGTGGGCCCAGAATACCAAAACAACCCTACCACACAGATTCACAGTACAGAAATGGCACCGCAAACACAACACACTTAAGGGACAAAAGGATTGAATGTTATAAAACTTAAAAAGACAATGATGCACAAAAGTATAGTGGTCAAAATGGCTTTTTGTTGTTGTTGTTGTGCGTTTGATCTTGATGTGATACAGTTTCCAGTGACGATACTGTAGTGAATGAACATGTCATTCATATTTCTTGGCTTTTGTATAGTCGAATGTGACACAGATGAAGGTTCAAAGGTCAAACTCCTGATCACAGCACCAAATGGACACACAACTGGAGTTTCACAAAACATTTTGACTACCTAATGCCCGTCCCCCGTCCCCACCCACTGAAAAAAAAAACGCACCAAAAATAAATAACCACCATTTGACGCTTTATGGAAAACCTGCTGCCTTAAAAATGTAAATGTTGTAAAGCACTTTTTGTCACTTCTGAGTGATTTTTTTTTTTTTGGTTAAGAGTTTGTTTGGTCTTGAGGATTGTAATGTGTGGAAGCATGTTTTATTTTTATCGTTTTATTTTTATTATCCTTGTAAAGGGGAATAGTGCAAAGAACGAGGGACAACACACTGAACACAGCAGCACCCCCTAGTGGTCTATGGGGTGCGGTGCGTGTGTTCAGCCTACCTCAGTGGTCAGCGTGCCTGGCCTGATTTACACTTCGTCCTAACCGTGCCGGAAAAGAAAAAGTTGGCGATTTGTCACACAAATTATTGAGATTAACAGTCATTGTGTTTTTCTTTTGGAAATTTGAACATTATGCATAGAAATTACAATAATCTGTTTGCCTTTTTAGACTTCGTAATAAATTAAAAAAAAGTGCACAGGGCAGATATGACAAATAACTGAAATATACCAAGTAATTACCGGCATTTATTATACATTTCATACTTTCAAATAATAATGGCGGTAATAGCTGATCTACAAGCTTACAACGCGGACGTGTTGTGTTTCTGTTTTTTATGTGTGAAAACTTTTCAACATTGACATGATTATGACCATAATTGCGATTATACCTCAGATAATTGCGATTTAGACGATTATGTAATTATTGTGACAACCCCCCCTAGGCCTCATTCACACGTATCAAACACCAATCAAGCAAATGTTTGGTCGTTTTTTTGGGCCACCACAATGCTTTTCCAATGGTTGTCGCATGGTTTGACCAAACATTTGTGTTTGATGAGGGGGGGGAGGGGCAGAACACCACCAGCAATCGAACACAAATGTTTGATCAAACCATGTGACTCCCATTGGGTAAAGCATTGTGGTGGCCCCAAAAAAAACAACCAAACATCTGCTTGATTGGTGTTTGGTAAGTGTGAATGAGGCCCTAGACTCGTGAGCTTGTAAATCAGTTTCTGGTGCATGTCGTAAGACGGAGTTAGCCCTTCACCAAGTCCCTCCCCAACCCATCCTTGTCCAATGGGCACGTTAGCAGCGAAGAAAGCTTGACCTGCACAGCAACTGTTGCTAAACTATTTTTGGATTGGACAATTGCTTTTTGGGGTGGGATTTAGTGAAGAGCTAAATTAGACGGGATGTGAAAGACATTGTGGGACTTTCTCCTCCAAAGGGCACGGATGATGATGATGATGCCATTGTTCTATGGTTGTTTTTGTGGTTTTTCTAAACACCCGGGCAGTGGCGTGCACAGACATTTAGAGGGGCAGGTGCTCAAGTTAAAAAAGGGCACCTTGTGCAGCGCGTGGAACCGGCCGGTTGCCTTAATCCATTTTGGGCGGGAACCCCTTTTGGTGTTAGCATTATGTTATGCTTTAGCTATTGAAAAATAGCAGATCTACAAGCTCATAGCGCGCCACCGAGTGGCGCGCTATGAACTTGTAGGTCTGCTATTTTTGAAAAATCAAAAAAAAAGCAGGAAAAAAAAAGTTTTTTTCTTTTTTTTTCAAAAGGGCACATTGCCAAAAGGGCAGGGGGTGCTCTAGCACCCCCTAGTGTCTATCTGCACGCCACTGCACCCGGGTATAGAGAAATGACTATTAAAAAAAATTGTGCAATGTAAGAGGTAAAACTATAAAGGGTGGATTATAGGAAAGCATCGTAATAAATACATGGATCTCGATTGAATATACCTTTTATTGTATTTTATATATATATAAATGTCAGTCCAAGTTAACACAGATGCTGTATGATACAATCTGCAAAGGTGGGGAAAAGTGCACAATTGTTACGATTAAAGATTGTTTCAGATTAATGTCCATTGCTGTGAGATGCTTTTATTTGATCGATATTTTGCCGCATGGGCCCTATAGAGCGTCGCAGTCCCGCCCCCTACCAGGGCCCAGGAAAATAAATCCCTGTTCATTTTCCTCAGACTTTTCAGAAAGTATTTATTTAAAGACGTTTACGCCGCGGACAAAGCCAACTCTTCTACAAATCATGACAATAAACACAATGTTTTGGGCCAAACAAAGAATTAGAAAGTAGAAAAAACCCACTGTTGTCAGGATTTGTCGAGTTGGCTTTGTACGACGCTTAAAAAAGGTCTTTAAATAAATACTTTTTGAAATGTCTTTTTGAAATACATTTGGGAATTATTTCCTGGGCCTGGCGTCGTCATGATTGGGGGCGGGACTGTGACGCTCTATGCCATGGGGAACTTACTAGTACAATCATATACTGTAGTTATGTACTGTTTTTACAAGACACTGGCAGCACTCATTATCTTAGATGGGATCATATATAGCCAACCCATTTTTATGGGTCTCATGTAAAAAATATTCCTAATTTTTCATACATTTAACATTTTGCTAAAATGTCACTATAGAAAAGAACCATGCCTTCATACCAATACAGATTCAAGTTGTTAACACCCTTTTGGTGTTTTAAGCATTATGTTATACTTTAGCTATTGAAAAATAGCAGATCTACAAGCTCATAGCGTGGCACCGAGTGCCGCGCTACGTGCTTGTAGGTCTGCTATTTTTGAAAAATCGTGAAAATGTGGCGCAAAACTTTGAATATATATATTCTTTCAGAGCGAACGTTTTTAACTCATATCTTTGCTTCTGGGGGGGGGGGGGGGGGGACCCTGGAACAACATATTTTCAGATGAGGGTCGGCGGCCAATTACATATATTTTTGGGGGTCCTTGACATGAAAATGTTTGAGAACAACTGACATAGAAACATGAGGTTTTGCAGAAAACTGTCAGGATTTAGAAGGCATCTGTAGAATCATTCCCAGGTCATAATGGGTTAAGATAAGTAAGAAAGACCATGTAAGTAACCATGATAAGTAAGAAAGATCCATGTTCAGTGAAGAGTGGTATAAGCATGCATTAAAGTTCTCAGTTGCCACAGCTGATTTCAATCATGAGTCGTGTGGATTCCATATATGTCGGCAGCATGTCTCCTATGGAAGCATGTCGCGCAGCAAAAATTGCTCACAACACTTCAAAGTAGCAGAATAGAATATATATTCATAAGCATATTCCATGAGTGAGGGGTATGATGTTGGAAGACCATCCCGAAACCCTGTGTTGACCTCAGGATACATCACTGAGGATACGTCCCAGGTGCATCCATGCGATGTATTTTTGAGTGGTGCAAACCACTCCAACAACCAGCTTTGTCTGTATGTTTGTGTACCTGTGTACGTGTCCGTGCACAGGTGAGCATGGTTACTATGGTCACTGACATTACGTCAGACCACGGCTGATCAGGCTATATAAGACCTTGCACCACTCAGTTCACACGGGTGTGATTTTTTTGTTATAGCAATGGGACTGATCGAGGGTAGATACTGGGACGTAAGTCGGGACTTGATCACCCCGGCTGGGTCGCCTGAGTGAGGGGTATGATGTTGGAAGACCCGAAACCCCATTGACCTCGGGATACATCACTAAGGATACGTCCCAGGTGCATCCATGCGATGTATTTTTAGTTAGTCATGAAATTGTAATAGTCTTGGATATTTCATAAAAGCAAAAGGTTAAAAGCCTCATTCTGTGAACAAGAACAGACTAGGTTTACAATAATGCCTAAACATAATTCTAATAAAAATGTTTCAGTCATGAGATTTGAGGATGAAGAGGTTGAAGTTATCTCAATCGCTGCGCCAGTGCGCACACATCTCTCTCTGCTGACACTTGAATGTAAGCGCAGTGTCACTACTAGTTCACAAACGTTATGACATTGTTGTAAATATTACTTATATATTCTTTATAAATGTTGTCCCCAGACCACGGCTATAGAGCGTCGTAGTCCCGCCCCCTTTCATGACTATGCCAGGCCCAGGAAATAATTCCCAATGCATTTTTCCCATAGACATTTCAAAACTTATTTATTTAAAGACCTTAAGCGTCGTACAAAGCCAACTCGAGTAGTGACAAATCATGACAACAAACACAATATTTTGGACCAAACAAATAATTACAAAGAAGAAAAACAACAAAAAAAGTGTTGTAACCTGCCGTTTTCTTCTTCTTTCTAATTATTTGTTCGGCCCGAAGAATTGTGTTTGTTGTCATGATTTGTCACGACAAGAGTTGGCTTTGTACGACGCTTAAAAGGTCTTTAAATAAATACCTTTTGAAAAGTCTATGAGGAAAATTAACGGAGAATCATTTCCTGGGCCCTGGTAGGGGGCGGGCCTGCGACACTCTATAGGGTTCAGCATTTAGGGCGGGACCCCCTTTTGGTGTTTTAAGCATTATGTTATACTTTGGCTATTGAAAAATAGCAGATCTACAAGCTCATAGCGCGGCACCGAGTGCCGCGCTATGAGCTTGTAGATCTGCTATTTTTAACTCAAACGTTTAAACTCAAATCTTTGCTTCTGGGGGGCCGTCCCTGGGAACAACATTTTCAGATGGGGGTCGGCGGGCCAAATACATATATAACCTTGTCCTTGACATGAAAACGTTTGAGAACGACTGACATAGAAACATGGGTTTTTCAGAAAACTGTCATGATTTAGAAGGCATTTGTAGAATCATTCCCAGGTCGTAATGGGTTAAGATAAGTAAGAAAGACCATGTATCTATGATGATGATCATGATCATCAGGTCTTATTGTTATATAAGGAGGTATAATTTTTTCAAAAAAGTGTACAGTATTTGTTAAAATGTTGTTTTTATGTGGGCACGCCCACCAGTTCATTAAGTATGCCTGGTTTGCCTGGTGGGTGGTGATCCACCTGAACTGAAGCCGCACCCACAGCTGTAGCTGTATGATAAAGGGGGAGGGGTTAGGGGAGGGGCTGATAGTGTGATGTCACTATATTACTGTTTATTTCATTGGCCTGTTTGACTGTCAAGGGTTCAGCCTCCAGGAAGAAACCCTAAATACAAAGTTAATACACCATTGCACATAAAAACAACCCCAGGGTATCTAATGAAGTACTGTCACCTCATAGACACATGAAAAACTGGAAAAATACAAACATTGTGGCACTCCATCTTTAATATCCAAGGTACTCTGCCTCCAGACTGTCACTGGCCACGCTGTGGAGCCGATCCTTCGCATATTTAATGTAGCTGTTGATCTCTGAGATCCGCAGTCTGTTCCTCTTCACTTCCTCCTCCTGGATCTGGAATTAAAGAGACGATAAAGAAACCAGTGATAAATCTATTCTAAAAGCATAGAGACATTGATCGATCCAATACTTTATTAGTACAAGTAAGACACGCGAACGCAGCTCGTAAATTGCAATAACAACAATTAGAATAAATTACTTACTTTTTTAAGATTTTTTAAGTTACGTTTTTTTTTAAAGTTATTTTTTAGTGTGTGTGTGTATGTGTGCGTGCGTGTTTTTTCTTTACGTTTTTTTTTAAGTTTAGTTTTTTTAAGTTAAGTTTTTGTGTGTTTTTTGTGTGTGATACAGCTGCGCCCTCTGGTGGCGGGCCGGTGGTGTTACAGCGTGACACACAGAGACAGACAGGACAGACAGACAGACAGACAGACAGACAGACAGACAGACAGACAGACAGACAGACAGACAGACAGACAGACAGACAGACAGACAGACAGTTTAGGCCATCTTCTATAGTTAGTGCTCACTGTGTTCGCAATAATAATAATGAATTAAGTGTCTGGTGCAATGGGGCTGATTGTGGGTAGCTATACTGGGACGTATAAGTTGGGACTTTGATCACCCCGGCTGGGTCACCTGAGTGAGGGGTATGATGTTCGCGAGACCCGAAACCCCCGATGACCTTGGGATACATCACTGAGCATACGTCCCAGGTGCAGCCATGGGGATACATCACTGAGCATACGTCCCAGGTGCATCCATGTGATGTTTGTTTATTTATTTTGTTTTAGTCAAAAATGTGAACATGAACACATTAATATGTGTCATCAACAAATACACAAATAGCTATATTTACAGAGGAGGAAAGGGGGAAACGGTGGCAGTGTGTATGATCTCTCATTTCTTATTGGATTTAGTATCCAACTCCACTTGTGGTGTTATGATGCTTTCTCAAAGGCAAGTTTTGAAAGAAGCCCAGTGGTTCACTGTTCACATCCTTTGATGATGACAGGACATTCCTAGCGGAATTCCCCAATATGGTGGTAAGTAGCTAGTAGAATTAATATGTTTCCATGTTTGTGCTAAATTCGGGTGCCACCATATCGTCGTAGGCACTCCTTCTGGTGTTGTGACTGTGGCTGTCACTCACCTCTGGGATATGAGACCTGCAGGGCCGCTGGGCAATAGATCAATATCATATTGATATGTGACAGATATCGTCTGGGATTTTGGACATTATCTTAATATCATCATATGGCATAAGTGTTGTCTTTCCCTGGTTTTTTGAGTGGTGCAAACCACTCCAACAACTGGCTTTGTTAGTACCCGTGTGTGTGTTTGTGCCTGTACGGGTGAGCATGGTTGCTATGGTTAGTATGTGACGTCACTGACATCACCGACATCACGTCAGAGTGATCTCAAAAAAGCTTATAATCAATCTCTATCGTTATTAGTGGCACCACTCAGTTCACACGGGTGTGATTTTTTATCAACAATAGTCAACTCTCTCTCATTAGCAGGCAACAGTGCAGCACTATCTCTCTCTCTCTCTCTCTCTCTGTTTCTGGCACAACAGCGCCACTTTTGCCCCTACTGGTACTCATAGTCACACACATTAACACACGGTTAACAACACACATTAACACACGGTTTACACGGACATTGCTGTCCCTTGGAGTGGTTGCACCACTCAAAAATCCACTATAGAGCGTCGCAGTCCCGCCCCCTACCATGGCCCAGGAAATGAATCCTGCAGTGAAGTGTTGCAGTTTGGAAGTGCTCGTTAGATATCACTCAACTGCCCTGCGTAGCACCTGTTTTGAATTTGCACATAATGCAGGAGGCAGCAGGACGTTGCTTCACTGAAAACGAGTGCTTCCAAAATCTGATGGGAAGATGGCCGCGGTCTGCAAATGGTCAATACGGTCCATGCAGCAGCCCTAAAGGTGAGGAGGGGGGGGGGGTCTTCTCTTCCTACCCGTCTCATGAGCTCTGCCATCCAGGCGTTGACGCGCGTCACCAGCTCATCCTCTCGGTTGTTGATGTGCAGCAGGTGCTTCTCGTTAGAGGCGGACGCCGTGTTGGTCAGGGTGTCTTTGCTCACAAACAGCTGCAATGAGAGGCGGACACCGTGTTGGTCAGGGTGTCTTTGCTCACAAACAGCTGCAATGAGAGGCGGACGCCGTGTTGGTCAGGGTGTCTTTGCTCACAAACAGCTGCAATGAGAGGCGGACGCCGTGTTGGTCAGGGTGTCTTTGCTCACAAACAGCTGCAATGAGAGGCGGACGCCGTGTTGGTCAGGGTGTCTTTGCTCACAAACAGCTGCAATGAGAGGCGGACACCGTGTTGGTCAGGGTGTCTTTGCTCACAAACAGCTGCAATGAGAGGCGGACACCGTGTTGGTCAGGGTGTCTTTGCTCACAAACAGCTGCAATGAGAGGCGGACACCGTGTTGGTCAGGGTGTCTTTGCTCACAAACAGCTGCAATGAGAGGCGGACACCGTGTTGGTCAGGGTGTCTTTGCTCACAAACAGCTGCAATGAACAACAATTATCAATTATTGTTTTACTTAAGTAAAAGTACCAATACTGCAATTTAGAACTACTTTGTTACAAGTAAAAGTACGGAATTGAAAATGTACTTGAGTAAAAGTACAAAAGTATCGGCATCAAAATGTACTTAAAGTACTACAAGTAAAAGTACTCATTGTGCAGAATGTGCCATTTCACAAGTTCAAAATGTGTACAAAATCTATTGAAAATAGCAGATCAACAAGCTCACAATGCGTCGCATTGTGAGCTTGTAGATCGGCTATTTTCAAATGGCCGAAATGAATAGGGTTGAAGTGGTTAATGTATGTTTTCTAATCAAAATTAAAATCTCCAAAAGTAACTAGTAACTAAAGTTTTCAAATAATTGTAGTGAAGTAAAAGTACAAATTTTGGCTCTGAGATAGTAGAGTAGAAGTAAAAGTACTGGAAATTGGAAATACTCAAGTAAAGTACAAATACCTCAAAACTGTACTTAAGTACAGTACTTAAGTAAAAGTACTTAGTTACTTTCCACCACTGTTGAAATGTACGTATGCACCGTCAGCTTGTAGATCTGCCATTTCTGAATAGCCAGCGTATCATTATAAAGTGGTTATGATGATTGTGATGCTGTATTAACACATTTAGCTGGGGCGCCCCTGGAACCCCACCAAGGACCTCTGGAGGCAGTGGCGTGCACAGACATTTAGAGGGGCAGGTGCTCAAGGAAAAAAAGGGCACCTTGTGCAGCGCGTGGAACCAGCCGGTTGCCTAAATAGTGTGAGATTTATAGATTATGGGGACTAAATAATATATTAGCTTTTTATCAAGAATTGATCAATGTCACCATGGTCCACATACTGTACAGTGTACACTGTACAAAAAAAATAAAAATAAAGTTTTTTTTGTTTTTGTTTTCAAAAGGGCACATTGCCAAAAGGGCAGGGGTGTTCTAGCACCCCCTAGTGTCTATCTGTGCACACCACTGTCTGGAGGTCCCGGGACCCCAGAACCCACTGGTCTGCTACGCTGAGAGTGTTAGAAATGGGACCAAATGTAAGTGCTGTAGATAGATTTAATCATACATCTAAGCATTATTGTGTGTTTCTAATGCTTAAAAACATAACATAAAATAGACACCACGACATGTTGCCAAAAGTGTCAGAAAGTTAAGGTATGGCCTGGGCTGGCCAAGCGGTCCAGGCACCTAGGCTGGTAAGCCGGCCTGACATGGTGTCGCTGGTTCGAGTCCCGAGCCCGACGGCCTTTGCTGCGTGTCTTCCCCTCCATCTCTCTCCCCCTTTCCTGTCAAACTACTGTAAATCGATCAATAAAGGCAAAAAATATCTTAAAAAAACAAAACAAAGTTAACGTATAACTATAATTTAGCTATCACATAGCTTGGACATATGCAAATTAGGGGTCCAGAGAGTCTCAACCATAAAGGAATAGCCTCATATCTCCCTCAGGGCCTGGACTATGGGTCAGAACTTAGATGAGATAAGTATATGTATCATGTGATGACATCACACTGACCATTCTGACGTCATCAGGAAGCTCCTCCGTCAGTGTGTTCTTGGCGACCTTCTCCAGGGTTGCCACGGCAACCTCCGTGACCTCCTTATGGTGGTTGTTCTCGAGGTCACGGCACTGGGCGAAGGTACGGCGAGGTCAAAGAATACCTCTATAAAATTACACAGTGCACACATCGAAAAGCAACACAGCAGACAATAATGCGTTACAAAAATGACTGTACAAAATGTCTCAGTCATTCAGAAATAGTGTTTGTTCATGAGCTTGTTCATGAGCTGTTTGTTCATGAACTGACTCCAATGCATTCCACCGAACTTCCGGGTGTAGTTTGGCTGCCATGTGGTGCCACGAATCTGCCGTCTACTCTGGTCTGGAATTGCATGATAGCGAAAATGACGTCGATGACCTTACCTCCTTTCCATATACCTTGCATCGTACCTGGCCTACTGAGTGGCAAAAAAACTACTTTCTGGCCTTGACAGCCCATACCTGTACATCCAAACAGAAAAGTCCTATCTGATTGCATTAACCCATTTTGACCTGACCTCAAAATTTTCAAAAAATCCCCCAGTTTTCTGAAATAAATATTTTCACGATTTTTCAAAAATAGCAGACCTACAAGTTTGCTTGTAGATCTGCTATGTTTCAATAGCTAAATTATAACATAATGTTTAAAACACCAAAAGGGTTCCCGCCCAAAATGGGTTAAACTCACTTTGCCACTCGATTTGCCACTCAACTTTAAGCATGTGCATACCGGTCCGTTTGATTGGATCGGCAAACACGTGTTTACAGTTCAAATCTGCTGCCGAGCCAATCAAACGACACTATATGGTGCAATGTTCATATATAAATGTAAACATAAGACATTAAGGCTGCAGGCTGTGAAGTTGACAAATACAAAGGATATATTCCTTGAGCGGTTTCAGTGAAGCTGCCGACCATGTTAGAGATGTTCCTCTCAAAGTCTTTGATGAGGTCCTGGAACGAACGAACGAACGAAAGAATGAATCTGTAATAGTACCCATGTGCGCGCACACACACACACACACACACACACACACACACACACACACACACACACACACACACACACACACACACACACACACACACACACACACACACACACACACACACACACACACACACACACACCTCCAGCTGGTCCACCAGGTGCATCTCCAGGGTCATGACGGCGTCGCGGAACTGTGTGATGTCGTCATGACACTGCATGATGGTGACTTCCTGGACGTGAGCGTCTGTCACTTCCTGCAGCTCCTGCATCCACTGGAACCAAAGATGGTCTATGTATGAAGATGGGCCGACTTCATTGGAGCCACTAGATGGTACACAAAGCCTACAAAATGGTCTCCTAAATATAGTAGGCGTGGTTTGCTTGGGGGGAGAAGCAAAGAGGCTTCATGACTCCTCTCAAATCTCGCGAGAGACTAGTTTGTTGGCATGTAACGATATATCGTATATCGATATATATCGATATTAATCCCGATGATATGAATCGATTCATTGAAATAAAAATATCGATTTTCCAAAAAAAAAAGGGGGGCTAGTGTGTGATGTGAAATGTGAGCTTTAGTCATATTCCATCATATTCAAGTGCTTTTGGAGAGAAATGAGAGTCACTTTCAGTAGTAGAGCACTGTAGAGGGGAGCTGTGTGTGTCTGTGACTGTGCCCAGGTGATGATGGTCGTTGATGCTCATCAAGGAAGGCAATTATGTTTCTGCACTGTCAAAAGTAATGCTACTTCTT
This sequence comes from Electrona antarctica, assembly GCF_951216825.1. NCBI lineage: Eukaryota > Metazoa > Chordata > Actinopteri > Myctophiformes > Myctophidae > Electrona > Electrona antarctica. The sequence continues at coordinate 46,275,789 of NC_136795.1, forward strand.
TTGCAATGTAGTTAAATAAAAAATGTGAAAAAAGCTCATGCAGGGGGGGAGATAAATTATATAATTTTTCTAGAAAATACAGATTTTACACTTGCAACCAAGTGTAAAATGACTTATACTGGATCTCTTGTCCACTAGTCCATCCCTAACATTTTAGTCCAGTTTTTATTTGTTGACAAAATTGTCCGCCTATATTTAGTCTTAGTTTTACTCATCGTAGCTTAGTTTTCATTTAGTTTCCATTTAGTTTTCGCCTGTGAAAAAAGTTTTAGTCGACGAAAACAACACTGGTAGGAACATGATACGGAGTCTTCAGCTCACCTTTCTCCGGCGCTTCTCAAACTGTGCGACCAGCTGAGCAGCCATCTGCTGGTTCTCTGCCACCGCCTCTTTCAAACCGGCGAAGAAGAGCTGCACCTCGGCCTCTCTCTGCTGCCGCTGAGCCAGGCCCATCTCAAACACCTGAACACACAGCTCCCCCAGCTGGTGCTTAAATGTATAACGGCACCGTTAAGGAAATAATGAACCATGCTTCTGACTTAGTAAATAGTATTTGGAAAAATAAATGCATTATCAACAACCACCACAACAATAGTAGGCCTACAGACTGGTTCATAATCTAACAATCTAATTGTTAGATTATGCAGCCCTACCAATAGTCATTAAGACATGCAAATCCCTTGACTCCTTCAAAACCGCTCTCAAAGGGCACCTATACGGACGGCTGCAATTCGAAACTGGCCCCCGTAGAATCTGAATCCCCTCCCCCCACCACCCACCCCTTTTTCCACTCACTGTATATGTTTCTTTTCCCTTTTTTACCTCCTTTATGATGAATTCCTGTTCTGTTCTTTGGCTATATGTCTATTTGTATGTAAATCTAAATGTTTTGATGATTTGAACATGGTGGACCCTCTTGTAAACAAGTGTAATGGCTTTATTGGGTCGTCCACTCACAGTTAACGGTGCCGGAGATTAGCTGGTAACAGACGGACGGAAGGACGGACGGACACACGGACACACACACGGACACACACGGACGGAGTGCAAAACATACTCTCTCCCCATGCCTTCGGCCTGGTGGAGACAATAAAACAAAGGATATGTTTGAAACAGATGGTCTATTCCAGACAGGTAGCTGAGTTTCTGTGCTTGTGGGTCGCCTGTGAACATGCCGTCGTACAGATGGGAGCCGTTCAGGAACTCCACGAAGGCTTCCTGACACAAACAACAACAATAGAAAGAAAATGAACACTCAAGTCAGTGGTGGATTAAACTCAACGGCAGTACAGTTGAGTCAATGCATACTCCTGGTCAATTATTATTCAACTACAAGGGAAAGGTTGCACAAGTACTGGAGTATATAGTTGCTTTTTATGTATAGAAAAGATAGATTTGCTGCTGGAACTATTACTACTTTACTGTGTGTTTTGCTCAGGGAAACCTCGGCACACAGACTGGGTGTTCAGTTGAAGACCGCCTATAGATGCAACCCTGGGCGTGTACGCTGTGAAATCCTTAGTTCATGTAAGGGTCTGGGCACACCTAAGATTCCATGCACGGACAGCTGGTGGATGGAAAAGAAGCTCCACCCACGCGGCAGGTTGCCGCGTCGGCCAGATTCCCGGGAAAAGCTTGCCCCCCAGCGCCATTCTGCCGCGTGGGTGGAGCTTCATTTCCATCCACCAGCTGTCTAAAAACCCGGAAATGACGCAAAAGATCACCCCATTCAACTGTTATCACCCGATAATCAAGAAAATGTTCGTATCGTAATCAGCACCTTAATCAATCAATAATCAACATACTGGGAAATCCGGAAGAGAAACTATGGGAGCGTTTGCTTTTTGTGTCACTGATGTCAATGACGGAGGCGCGCCGAGCGTTGCGACGGCCACCAGACCCGACTCAGCGCCGTCCGAGTTACGTCCCGATAGGCAGAGAATAGTAGCCCCTAGTTTCCATGCACCGACAATAGAGTTGGAAATGACACGTTCAGCAGGGGGAGTCCTTGACCAGGCTATGGGTGCACTCACACGGTTCATGCAATTCTCTGTGCTCGTTGGGTGTTGTGTCATGGCCGCCCAGCGGCCCAATGCATTTCCAATGGAGGTCACATGGTTTGACCCAACATTGTGTTGTGTGAGGGGGAGGGGCGCACGACTGCACCCCTCCCCCTCACACAACACAATGTTGTGTCAAACCATGTGACCTCCATTGGAAATGCATTGGGCCGCTGGGCGGCCATGACACAACACCCAACGAGCACAGAGAATTGCATGAAAGGTGTGAGCTCAGCCTATGTCTGCACCACCCTGCATGCGTGCAGTCCGGGGGAATACAGCCAAACACCACAATGTCTAGTATGCCCATATGGCCCTATTGGCCGTATTCCAACGTCCTGATAACGGTCGATTTCGTATATTTAATACAGTGATAACGGGTGAATCGGCTGAAAAGACAGCTTCCTTTGGCCGCGCATGGAAGTTCAAGAAGTGTGCCCAGGCTGTAAGAGAGCCTTATTATTTTGTTGTGTGCTTGTTTCCAGTATACCCTGTGCAGCTGGAGCGCATCCTCCTGGCTCAGTCTGTCCTCAACAGCCTTTCTGACCTGCAGCTCGTCGTGTTCGGTCTTCTCAACAGCATCCTGATGCTTGGCCAGCGCCTGCTCTTTCTGCATGGATGGACACACACACATCATGCACACTGTAGGATGTATGTATATAAAATAATCAGTGGTGGAAAAAGTACTTTTGTTTTACTTAAGTAAATGTACCAATACTGCAATTTAGAACTACTTCGTACTTCGTAAAAGTACGGAATTGAAAATGTACTTGAGTAAAAGTACAAAAGTATCGGCATCAAAATGTACTTATAAAGTGCTAAAAGTATTCATATTGCAGAATGTCCCATTTCACAAATGTGTAGAAAATCTATTGAAAATAGCCGATCTACAAGCTCTCAATGCGTCACAACGCGATGCATTGTGAGCTTGTAGATCGGCTATTTTCAAATGGCCGAAATGTATAGGGTTGAAGTGGTTAATGTATGTTTTCTAATACAATTTTAAATCGCCAAAGTAACTAGTAACTAAAGTTTTCAAATAATTGTAGTGAAGTAAAAGTAAAAATTTTGGCTCCGAGATGTAGTTGAGTAGAAGTAAAAGTACTGGAAATTGGAAATACTCAAGTAAAGTACAAATACCTCAAAATTGTACTTAAATACAGTACTTCAGTAAAAGTACTTAGTTACTTTCCACCACTGAAAACAATATATATCCATCTCCGTGATTGTACCACTGTTTGGGCATAAACAAGACGTGGAAGGGTGAATTTATAGGTGCCCACTCTTCCTGTATGCGTTCAAGCACAATACTACAGTTGCTTACAGCAGTGGTTCCCAAAGTGGGGTCCGGGGACCCTCAGGGGGACCTGAGAGAGTTCCAGGGGGCCCCCAGCTAAATGATAGTTTGGAACCAAATGGACGATTATGGGTCTGTAACTCAGAGAGTGTACAAATGGAACCAAATGGACCCGATTTGTGGGTGCATGCAGAGATAGAAATGCCATTAAATGGGGGTGCGTAGCCTAATGCATGTCAAACTGGGTGGTCCTTGAAATTCAACGGGTTGAGAGTCTCTGCTAGAGCTGTAACAATCTTCTCTTATGGGGGGTCCCTAGGGCATATCCTTTTAAATGGGGGTCCACGGACTAATATAGTGTCAATTTGGGGGTCCTTGACATGAAAAGGTTTGGGAACCACTGGCTTACGGCGTGCTCATCCAGGAGCCTGTAGTCCAAGTAGGCCAGGTTTGGCATGTATGCAGCGATGAAGGATTTGTAGTCGTCATCTTTACAGATGGGGTTTCCAGCTAGATTGACACAGTGCAGGTCCTTGAATCTTCTGAGGTAGACCACCTTCATGGGGAGAGGAAACATGGTCACGGTAGGATATGCGTCTTGTGAAACCAGCTGTGGCACTATCTTCAGAGCATACGTAACGTGCATTGTGATACTGTAAAAATAAAATAAAACAATAAAAGAGGAAAAGGAATCCGCTTGGCTCCAATGTGGATCTATTCAATAGATTCACATGTAGGAGCCAAGCCATTCTCAGTTTTAATATGTTTATTACGTTTTTCAAACAGAGACAGACAAAAAAGGATTACAAATAAGACAAAAACAAAACAAGAAAAGAAAGAGAAAAAACAACAATAGGGCATTAATTCATTCAGAACGTGTCATTATACATTCCAATATGTTACACTGCTAGGTAAGGGATAATATCTGGCTAGGTGGTCATTGTCGGGAGATAATTCACCGACAGGGAGTCCTCGGTGGTTACACTCCCTGAAGGTGAATTATATCCCGACAATGACCACCTAGCCAGATATTATCCCGCTTATTACATGGCTAACTAACATAAATTAATACATTTACCCAAAACACAACAAAAAAAGTATTCCGTAAGTTCGCGCTGCAGGGCTGCAGCACTGTCGGAAAACAAGGAAGTGAGTTGATCAAATAGAATCCATTTTCGGGTCCTGCTTCGTCTATTTCTCGCTCAAATGTTTTCAAAAAATTTTTAAGAGCAATGTTTAGCTGTAAATGACATTGTGTGTCACTAGTGTGTGTGTGTTTACATGGCTGTCATGTTGGAAACAGCAGTAAATCAAGCGGGGCGCAGCTGGTGCTCAGAGGGTTTGATTAGGCAGCGGTCTGTTATACAGCGGAGCGGTCATTATCGACACATAATTCACCGCTGAATTAAGCGATTGACCAATCAGAATCAAGCATTCAACCAAGCCATGTAATAAAGTACGATAATGAAGAGTAGAAGGCTAAATACTGAGTATAGGTTCAATGTGAGATTTGCGCAAGGTGATCTAAAGATGGTTGCCATATAACATAGAACTTGCTTGAATTGTCAAGCAAGTTTTGCTCATCAGGGCACGTCCCTGACCCTTGTAAATAATGTTTTCATCCACAGTGCCCCTGAATGAAATTGCTATTTTATTATAGCACTTTACATTTATGTCATAATATAAAATGCATTTATCAAGAAACATGCGTAAGCTAAGAACGTAACTAGAACATATCTATATAATGACACTATACATATTAACTATGCATATATACTATACTATGCTATACATATGTAGGCTACTATGATGTGCTATGACTATATACAATGCAATTATTGTGCTGTCTACATGACATGCTATAAGTCTGTTTCAAATGCTATCTAAGTCTAAAAAGTGCTATCTAAGGGGGTAGGATAAGTGCTATGGGCCATGATGGAGTCTGAAAAGGTGGGTCTTCAGACTACGGCGGAAGATTGGGAGTGATGCCGCAGTTCTGACTGCAACGGGGAGTGCATTCCACAGTTTTGGGGCCAGAAGGGAGAAGAGTTTGGGACGTGTGGAGCGTTGGCCCGGCGTTTTTAGTGAGGGTACTTCCAGCTTTCCTGCGTTGGCTGATCTGAGTGCGCGGGAGGGTTTGTAGGGTTCAATCATGCTTGCAAGATATGGGGGAGCCATACCTTTGGTTGCTTTGAATGCCAGCATCAGAGTTTTGTATTCTGTGCGGGCAGCGACTGGGAGCCAGTGCAGGGAGCGGAGCAGGGGGGAGACATGTGAGAATTTTGGCTGGTTGAAGACCAGACGAGCTGCGGCATTTTGGATCATTTGGAGAGGCTTAAGTGCACATGCCGGTAGGCCAGTAAGGAGCGAATTACAATAGTCAAGTTTTGACAAGACTGTTGTCTGGATTAGGAGCAAAGCTGGATAAAGCAAACTATATCACCTATAGGGGCAACAGTTACAATATGAATGTGTTTAAATGCCAGTGTAGCTGGTTCACTCACACACACACACACACACACACACACACACACACACACACACACACACACACACACACACACACACACACACACACACACACACACAATGCAGCAGGCATTAGACAACCTGACAGCCACCAACCTGGCAACCCTGAATGAGCCAATCAGCTGCCAGTCTCTGGTGTGTGTGTGAGAGAGAGAGAGTCCTGTACTGTTAAAACAAACTCTACCCTAACGTCACTAAAAAGTACATTACAACACTTTTTCCTTTCCAAAACAAACACAACGTACATTATGACAATATTTCACACTTTGCATTGGTAAAATAGACTTTATTTATTTTTGTCTTCCCTTCCAAAAAAACCAAAAGATAAAATTACCCCAAATCCATGGTTAAGAGTATTCCACGATGGCTCAGTGGTTTGGGCAGCTTCCTACGGTGCCTGCCAGAGGACGCTGGTTCGAGTCAAGATTCGTGACCTCGGACCAAGGACTAAGGATCCAGAATAAATAAATCAAAATAAATCAGTCTTTACCTTTTGGTCAAGTAAATGTACTATTGGAATGTATGTTGGCGGACATAATCCAAGATAATCCACTGTCAATTTGTAACAGTCAGCAGTGCCAGTTGGTGCCACAGGGTGGTGCACTGCTCCCTTTTGTTTTGCTTTGTGTAGAAGATCTGACGTAAATTCCACCTCTTGCTATAGATAGACATGACATGACATGATGTGTGTCAAACAATTGTCACACATGGATGGATGATTAGCCGTGTTTATTTATTTATTTCCGGGGGGAATGAATGAATGAATGAATGACTAACCCTGTAAAACCCGGATTAATTTCTACTTGCAAAAAAACGATTTCAACCTTACTACTACTTTACTACTACTAGGACTTATCAGAGGAAATCATGTAAAATAAATTATATATTTTTTTTTTGCACATTTATAATAATTATTAAAATAATAATAATAAATTAATAATTTACATTTGGGGGACATCTTTCACAATAATAAGAATAAATGCAAATAAATCACACTTTACCTAAATGTACAATTGAAATGTATTTAAGACCCGACTCAGCGCCGTCCGAGTTACGTCCCGATAGGCAGAGAATAGTATATATCAGTAGCCCCTAGTTTCCATGTGCTGGCAATAGTTGGAAATGACACGTCCACCTGGGGGAAACCTTGACCAGGCTATGGTGAGTATGCCAGTATGGCCACATTATGCGTGTATTATGTTGGCAGCAGTGCTCCGTTCACGTTTGTTTATTATATTAGTGCTGTCTGCCGTGAGACCTGGCTTAATATGGTCAATACTGAATCAGTCTAAAATATGCTTTGGCGCCCCCCCCCCCCCTCCACCTCTTGCTATAGACATGACATGACATGACATGACATGACATGACATGACATGACATGACATGACATGACGTGTGTCAAACAATTGTCACACATGGATGGATGATTAGCATTGTTTATTTATTTATTTCCGGGGGGAGGGAATGAATGAATGAATGAATGAATGAATGAATGAATGAATGAATGAATGAATGAATAAATAAATAAATAAATAAATAAATAATCATATTTCCGGGGGCATTTCTCTCCAGGTGAGGACAACGCCATCCAGTCAACCAAATATGGATGTCAGAAGATCAGGCATCATCTCGTATGTATTACTTCTACTTCTACTACTACTACACACACACACCTCACATTGGTTACAAACTCCACCTTACAAACTCCACCCCCTCTCGTTAATGACTCTGCCTCTCGTAATGTTAGGCCACACCTCTCATTGTCTTAGGCCACGCCTACTCGCTATGTAACTCCGCCTGCTTTGTGGGCGTGTTCTATGCAAATTGCATGGGCGTCGTTTATGCTTATTGATGGCCGTCGTCCCGTCCGCTTTGTGGGCATGGCCTATGCAAATTAATGGGCGGCGTCCCGCCTCCTTTGTGGCCGTAGTTTCGGCTACTTTGTGGGATTGGCTTATGCAAATGAAGGTGCGTGGTATGCAAATGAAGGGGATATGCAAATGAAGGGTCTTGGTATGCAAATGAAGGGGATATGCAAATGAAGGAGTGTGGTATGCAAATGAAGGGGAGTAGTATGCAAATGAAGGGCGTGTTTCGGCTACTTTGTGGGATTAGTTTATGCAAATGAAAGGGCGTGGTATGCAAATGAAGGGGATATGCAAATGAAGGGTCTTGGTATGCAAATGAAGGGGATATGCAAATGAAGGGGTATGGCATGCAAATTAAGGGGAGTAGTGTGCAAATGAAGGGCGTGTTTCGGCTACTTTGTGGGATTAGTTTATGCAAATGAAAGGGCGTGGTATGCAAATGAAGGGGATATGCAAATGAAGGGTCTTGGTATGCAAATGAAGGGGATATGCAAATGAAGGGGTGTAGTATGCAAATTAAGGGGAGTAGTATGCAAATGAAGGGCGTGTTTCGGCTACTTTGTGGGATTGGTTTATGCAAATGAAAGGGCGTGGTATGCAAATGAAGGGGATATGCAAATGAAGGGTCTTGGTATGCAAATGAAGGGGATATGCAAATGAAGGGGTGTGGTATGCAAATGAAGGGGAGGAGTATGCAAATGAAGGGCGTGTTTCGGCTACTTTGTGGGATTAGCTTATGCAAATGAGAGGGCGTGGTATGCAAATGAAGGGGATATGCAAATGAAGGGGTGTGGTATGCAAATGAAGGGGAGTAGTATGCAAATGAAGGGTGTGTTTCGGCTACTTTGTGGGATTAGCTTAAGCAAATGAGAGGGCGTGGTATGCAAATGAAGGGGATATGCAAATGAAGGGGTGTGGTATGCAAATTAAGGGGAGTAGTATGCAAATGAAGGGTGTGTTTCGGCTACTTTGTGGGATTAGTTTATGCAAATGAAAGGGCGTATGCAAATGAAGGGGAGTGGTATGCAAATGAAGGGGCATGGTTCCGGCTACTTTGTGGAATTAGTTTATGCAAATGAAGGTGCGTGGTATGCAAATGAAGGGGAGTGGTATGCAAATGAAGGGGCATGGTTCCGGCTACTCTGTGGGATTAGTTTATGCAAATGAAGGTGTGTGGTATGCAAATGAAGGGGCGTGGTATGCAGATGAAGGGGCATGGTATGCAAATGAAGGGGAGTGGTATGCAAATGAAGGTGCGTGGTATGCAAATGAAGGGGAGTGGTATGCAAATGAAGGGGCGTGGTATGCAAATGAAGGGGCATGGTATGCAAATGAAGGTGCGTGGTATGCAAATGAAGGGGCGTGGTATGCAAATGAAGGGGCATGGTTCCGGCTACTTTGTGGGATTGGTTTATGCAAATGAAGGGGCATGGTATGCAAATGAAGGTGCGTGGTATGCAAATGAAGGGGCATGGTTCCGGCTACTTTGTGGAATTAGTTTATGCAAATGAAGGTGCGTGGTATGCAAATGAAGGTGCGTGGTATGCAAATGAAGGGGAGTGGTATGCAAATGAAGGGGCATGGTTCCGGCTACTTTGTGGAATTAGTTTATGCAAATGAAGGGGCGTGGTATGCAAATTAAGGTACGTGGTATGCAAGTGAAGGGGAGTGGTATGCAAATGAAGGGGCATGGTTCCGGCTACTTTGTGGAATTAGTTTATGCAAATGAAGGTGCGTGGTATGCAAATTAAGGGGAGTGGTATGCAAATGAAGGGGCATGGTTCCGGCTACTTTGTGGGATTAGTTTATGCAAATGAAGGGGCATGGTATGCAAATGAAGGGGCATGGTTCCGGCTACTCTGTGGAATTAGTTTATGCAAATGAAGGGGCTTGGTATGCAAATGAAGGGGCATGGTTCCGGCTACTTTGTGGAATTAGTTTATGCAAATGAAGGTGCGTAGTATGCAAATGAAGGTGCGTGGTATGCAAATGAAGGTGCGTGGTATGCAAATGAAGGGGCATGGTTCCGGCTACTTTGTGGAATTAGTTTATGCAAATGAAGGGGCGTGGTATGCAAATAAAGGGGCATGGTATGCAAATGAAGGGGAGTGGTATGCAAATGAAGGTGCGTGGTATGCAAATGAAGGGGCGTGGTATGCAAATGAAGGGGCATGGTTCCGGCTACTTTGTGGAATTAGTTTATGCAAATGAAGGTGCGTGGTATGCAAATGAAGGTGCGTGGTATGCAAATGAAGGGGATATGCAAATGAAGGGGTATGGCATGCAAATTAAGGGGAGTAGTGTGCAAATGAAGGTGCGTGGTATGCAAATGAAGGGGCATGGTTCCGGCTACTTTGTGGGATTAGTTTATGCAAATGAAGGGGTATGGTATGCAAATAAAGGTGTGTGGTATGCAGATGAAGGGCGTGTTTCGGCTACTTTGTGGGATTTGCTTATGCAAATGAAGGGGTAGGGTATGCAAATGAAGGGGCGTGGTATGCAAATGAAGGGGCGTGGTATGCAAATGAAGGGGCATGGTGCCGGCTACTTTGTGGGATTAGTTTATGCAAATGAAGGTGCGTGGTATGCAAATGAAGGGGAGTGGTATGCAAATGAAGGGCATGTTTGGCATGCAAATGAAGGTGCGTGGTATGCAAATGAAGGTGCGTGGTATGCAAATGAAGGGGAGTGGTATGAAAATGAAGGAGCTTGGTTTATGCAAATGAAGGTGCGTGGCATGCAAATGAAGGGGAGTGGTATGCAAATGAAGGGCGTGGTGACACCCACTAATTTGCATAAGCGACACCCACTAATTTGCATAGCCCACACCCACAAAGTAGCCGAAACAACGCCCTTCAAATTTTCATAACCCACTCCCACAAAGTAGCGGGAACCACGCCCCTTCATTTGCATGAACCGCTCCCACAAAGTAGCCGGAACCACGCCCTTCATTTGCATACCACTCCCCTTCATTTGCATACCACTCCCCTTCATTTGCATACCACGCACCTTCATTTGCATAAACTAATCCCACAAAGTAGCCGGAAAACACGCCCTTCATTTGCATGCCAGTCCCCTTCATTTGCATACCACGCACCTTCATTTGCATACCAAGCACCTGCATTTGCATACCACTCCCCTTCATTTGCATACCACGCACCTTCATTTGCATAAGCTAATCCCACAAAGTAGCCGGAACCATGCCCCTTCATTTGCATAAACCAATCCCACAAAGTAGCCGAAACATGCCCTTCATTTGCATACCACTCCCCTTCATTTGCATACCACTCCCCTTCATTTGCATACCACGCCCCTTCATTTGCATAAACCAACCCCACAAAGTAGCCGAAACATGCCCTTCATTTGCATACCACTCCCCTTCATTTGCATACCACTCCCCTTTATTTGCATGCCACGCCCCTTCATTTGCATACCACGCACCTTCATTTGCATGCCAAACATGCCCTTCATTTGCATACCACTCCCCTTCATTTGCATACCACGCACCTTCATTTACATAAACTAATCCCACAAAGTAGCCGGAACCATGCCCCTTCATTTGCATACCATGCCCCTTCATTTGCATACCACGCACCTTCATTTGCATACCACTCCCCTTCATTTGCATACCATGCCCCTTCATTTGCATACCACGCACCTTCATTTGCATACCACTCCCCATCATTTGCATAAGCCAATCCCACAAAGTAGCCGAAACACGCCCTTCATTTGCATAAACCGCTCCAACAATGTAAGCGACACCAACTAATTTGCATAGCCCACACCCACAAAGTAGCAGGAACCACGCCCTTCATTTGCATAACCCACACCCACAAAGTAGCCGGAACCACGCCCTTCATTAGCATAAACTGCTCCCACAAAGTAAGGCCTAAGTTAGCGAGAATAGTTGCGAAATTCGACAGAACAAATCCGAGACCATCACCGCAACCGGGTCGCGGCCCCGATCGCAGCCGTATAGGGTTTGGGCCAAACGGACATACGATCGCGACAGTAGCCCTGCACGAAAGCCTCGAAATTTGCGACTTTGACGCGAAAGTCGCAGAACAAATCCGAGACCATCACCGCGGCCGGGTCGCGGCCCCGATCGCAGCCGTATAGGTTTCGGGCCAAACGGACATACGGCCGCGGCGGTAGCCTTGAACGAACGCCTACGAATTGCCGACTTTGACGCGCGACAACGCGCCAACGCGCCAACGATAAAACATCACGGTCCGACGTTCGGATATGTCGGAGAGCCAGCCGAGATGAACGGTTAGGTGTCTCGGACGTACGCCTCCGACAGTCGTACAAAACGTCCTTCACTTTGGCTCTGTGCATGCAGACACGTCATAGACCCATAGACTCTAACAGCGTCCTGGCTGAAAAATTTAAACGAGACCGCACCTCCTAGAAAGGTCGCCTGAGGACGTTCTATAGATCCATGCGTGCGTCTCCGGGAGCTCTATAACATATCCGAAAATCAGCCCGGAAGGCCTCACCGTCGTGGCGTTCCAGTGAAGCAAAGTTTGACGTTCACGCGCGCCTACGCCGACGATCGTAAGTCTGTTCGGGATGGGCCGAACACCTCTGCGATCGCGGCGACGAGCCGATCTTCGTGATGGTCTGAGTTTTTTTCTGCGACCTCGGGAACCTCAAATCTGACCCGAGGCCTAGCATTGCAGTGTAGTTCCCTTTATCGGACGCTTGTAAGAGTCCCACAAAATCGAGACCAACGCCATTTTATTCGCCATGGCCTGAATATGGATATTCGGGGGTGTTACATATTTAAAAAAATATCTATCACTTAATTGTTAAGGCATTTGGCCCAAAGGTCACCGTTGCAGTCTTTCTGCTGACCATTGACCTTTGCAAACGTCCTGGAAAGTCGAGACCGGCCCCATTGAATTTGGGACGCTCTAAATATGAATAAAATGTCTCGTTTGCGAAGAATAGGGTTAGGGAACATATCAGTGTGTTTTGTCTGTTTTCACTTCTGTGGAGAGAGGGGAGAGAGGAGGCAGTCTTTTTGCTGACCATTGACCTTTGCAAACGGCGTGGAGAGCCCAGACCGACGCCATTGGATTCTGCATTTTCTAAATATGAATAAAATGTCTAGTTTGTGAAGAATAACATTAATGAACATGTTGTGTTTTGTGTTTTGTCTGTTCATTCAAAAAGAGAGGAGAGAGAGGAGAGGAGGGGAGAGGCATATGCCTTCATACATGTGGATGGGCTGTGGCGCTGTTCTGAATTCCACTGGCAGATGACGGTCTTTTCTTTGATTCGTTTCTCTGACTTCCTATGTAAGTGCTGCTATTAAAATGCTTACTTTAAAAAGACTAAAATAGCTAAAATACAACAATTCATGGTCATAAGTTCATAAAGCATAATTCATAATAATGTCATGATACAATAATAAATATGTGGTTCATAATTGATTTCATATGAGGTTAAAAATGTAAACATGATGTGATGATAACTTTCTGAGGCAGAACCAAGTTCCCTGTCTGTCAGTAGCAACACTGGACCATGATTGATTGACTGATTGATGCATGATTGCCTGGCATTGCACACAGGTGGTACAAACATTTCTCTCACTCATTCAGACTCTGGTCTGCACAAGGAAGCACACTCGCAGCAGAGTAGTGTGTTTGAACTGTTTAAAGTTATTAAACACGGTCAAAAGGACATTCAAAGGACTGTATGAAACTCAAGAAGCATCAAGAACCTCTTTACACAACAAGCGGCCAACGAGGTATTATTATTTGAGAGTTATCTTTGTTGTGTTGTATTGTGGTGTTTTGACGGACACGTTCACCTGCGCATCGCGCAAATCTACATGTTTTGTATTTCTTTGTTTGATCAATATTATGTATTGCGACGTAATTTGTTGATTGTTTATGTGTTTATTATTTTGTGTGAACATAGTTCTCACGGCATGGAACAGCAGAGGGATGAGAAGAATGCCCAATAAATGCCCGTTTATAAAGAACCGACCTGTGTCGTCAATGTTGTGAGAAGAGCTACATCCTACGTGTGTGTTTCGTGTCGTGTCATTCATCATCACTTTGTTTACTTGACTTTATCACAGCTAACAGTCACATCAAGGTCTGTGAAATAGTTAGTAATGAATGAATAGCTGACTGTCGCGATTTTGGCTTTTATGGTGAATGTTTTACAACTATATGAACTTCAACTTTGGCCAGTAGTTGTACAAAGCCATGGGTCTGAATGTAAACAAAGTATATGCTGCTTTATAAGACAACGTTTTATTTTTATATTGAGTGGTGGTGTGATTTGCATGTTATGTAATGAGTCCGAGTTTGTATTGTGCTAAACCAGTCACCAGTAGCATGGATAAGAAGCTAACTATGCTAATCAGAATTAGCATTAAGCTAACTGCATCCACTATAATGTTACACATTATATTAATGTGCTCTGTGTGTTCAGCCATGGCCAGGACGTCGAGGCACGACCGAGAGATGGCGCTGGACGCCAAGAGACGTCTGTGTGTGAGTTCAGATCCCGTGGAGAGGCTGAGGCTGCAGTGCCTGGCCCGAGGGTCGTCTGGCATCAATGGCCTGGGCAGGTGAGTGTGTGCGCGTGCGTGTGTGTGCGCGCGTGCCTCCCTCAGGCACAGCAGAGGCGTACATACAGACAGTTGGACTGTGAGGTGACGTGGCAGCCCTCCTCCTCGCCATCACCCAGGAAGCCTTGGAGGTGTCGGCCGGTGTTGCTGGGCTCTATAACATATGAAAATCAGACCGGAAGGCCTTACCGTTGTGGCGTTCTTCAGAAGCAAAGGTTTTAAATAGCAGACCTACAAGCTCGTAGCGCGCCACTCGGTGTAGTGGAACGTTCGCGCGCGCCATGTCGACTAGAAAGGTCGCCCGAGGACGTACTACAGTTCCACGCGTGCGTCTCTGGGAGCTCTATAACATATCCGATAATCAGACCGGAAGGCCTTACCGTTGTGGCGTTCTACAGAAGCAAAGGTTTTAAATAGCAGATCTACAAGCTCGTAGCGCGCCACTCGGTGTAGTGGAACGTTCGCGCGCGCCATGTCGACTAGAAAGGTCGCCCGAGGACGTACTACAGTTCCACGCGTGCGTCTCTGGGAGCTCTATAACATATCCGATAATCAGACCGGAAGGCCTTACCGTTGTGGCGTTCTACAGAAGCAAAGGTTTTAAATAGCAGATCTACAAGCTCGTAGCGCGCCACTCGGTGTAGTGGAACGTTCGTGCACGCCATGTCGACTAGAAAGGTCGCCCGAGGACGTACTACAGTTCCACGCGTGCGTCTCTGGGAGCTCTATAACATATCCGATAATCAGACCGGAAGGCCTTACCGTTGTGGCGTTCTACAGAAGCAAAGGTTTTAAATAGCAGACCTACAAGCTCGTAGCGCGCCACTCGGTGTAGTGGAACGTCGCGCGTGCGCCATGTCGACTAGAAAGGTCGCCCGAGGACGTACTACTGTTCCACACGTGCGTCTCGGGGAGCTCTATAACATATCCGAAAATCAGACCGGAAGGCCTTACCGTTGTGGCGTTCTACAGAAGCAAAGGTTTTAAATAGCAGATCTACAAGCTCGTAGCGCGCCACTCGGTGTAGTGGAACGTTCGTGCATGCCATGTCGACTAGAAAGGTCGCCCGAGGACGTACTACAGTTCCACGCGTGCGTCTCTGGGAGCTCTATAACATATCCGATAATCAGACCGGAAGGCCTTACCGTTGTGGCGTTCTACAGAAGCAAAGGTTTTAAATAGCAGACCTACAAGCTCGTAGCGCGCCACTCGGTGTAGTGGAACGTCGCGCGTGCGCCATGTCGACTAGAAAGGTCGCCCGAGGACGTACTACTGTTCCACACGTGCGTCTCGGGGAGCTCTATAACATATCCGAAAATCAGACCGGAAGGCCTTACCGTTGTGGCGTTCTACAGAAGCAAAGGTTTTAAATAGCAGATCTACAAGCTCGTAGCGCGCCACTCGGTGTAGTGGAACGTTCGTGCACGCCATGTCGACTAGAAAGGTCGCCCGAGGACGTACTACAGTTCCACGCGTGCGTCTCTGGGAGCTCTATAACATATCCGATAATCAGACCGGAAGGCCTTACCGTTGTGGCGTTCTACAGAAGCAAAGGTTTTAAATAGCAGATCTACAAGCTCGTAGCGCGCCACTCGGTGTAGTGGAACGTCGCGCGTGCGCCATGTCGACTAGAAAGGTCGCCCGAGGACGTACTACTGTTCCACACGTGCGTCTCGGGGAGCTCTATAACATATCCGAAAATCAGACCGGAAGGCCTTACCGTTGTGGCGTTCTACAGAAGCAAAGGTTTTAAATAGCAGACCTACAAGCTCGTAGCGCGGCACCGAGTGCCGCGCTATGAGCTTGTAGGTCTGCTATTTTTTAAAAATCGTGAAAATGTGGCCCAAATGTTTGAATATATTCTTTCAGAGCGTTCGTTTTTAGCTCAAGTTTTTCAGAAAACTCAGAATTTAGAAGGCATTTGTGGAACTTAACTACCCTAAATCAAAATCTGACCCAGGGAATAATAATAATAATAGGGAATTAAACTTTTGAACTAGTGGGCCCAGAATACCAAAACAACCCTACCACACAGATTCACAGTACAGAAATGGCACCGCAAACACAACACACTTAAGGGACAAAAGGATTGAATGTTATAAAACTTAAAAAGACAATGATGCACAAAAGTATAGTGGTCAAAATGGCTTTTTGTTGTTGTTGTTGTGCGTTTGATCTTGATGTGATACAGTTTCCAGTGACGATACTGTAGTGAATGAACATGTCATTCATATTTCTTGGCTTTTGTATAGTCGAATGTGACACAGATGAAGGTTCAAAGGTCAAACTCCTGATCACAGCACCAAATGGACACACAACTGGAGTTTCACAAAACATTTTGACTACCTAATGCCCGTCCCCCGTCCCCACCCACTGAAAAAAAAAACGCACCAAAAATAAATAACCACCATTTGACGCTTTATGGAAAACCTGCTGCCTTAAAAATGTAAA
The DNA here is from genome assembly GCF_951216825.1 of Electrona antarctica. Classification (NCBI taxonomy): domain Eukaryota; kingdom Metazoa; phylum Chordata; class Actinopteri; order Myctophiformes; family Myctophidae; genus Electrona; species Electrona antarctica. The sequence continues at coordinate 46,292,583 of NC_136795.1, forward strand.
TGTTGTAAAGCACTTTTTGTCACTTCTGAGTGATTTTTTTTTTTTTGGTTAAGAGTTTGTTTGGTCTTGAGGATTGTAATGTGTGGAAGCATGTTTTATTTTTATCGTTTTATTTTTATTATCCTTGTAAAGGGGAATAGTGCAAAGAACGAGGGACAACACACTGAACACAGCAGCACCCCCTAGTGGTCTATGGGGTGCGGCGCGTGTGTTCAGCCTACCTCAGTGGTCAGCGTGCCTGGCCTGATTTACACTTCGTCCTAACCGTGCCGGAAAAGAAAAAGTTGGCGATTTGTCACACAAATTATTGAGATTAACAGTCATTGTGTTTTTCTTTTGGAAATTTGAACATTATGCATAGAAATTACAATAATCTGTTTGCCTTTTTAGGCTTCGTAATTAAAAAAAAGTGCACAGGGCAGATATGACAAATAACTGAAATATACCAAGTAATTACCGGCATTTATTATACATTTCATACTTTCAAATAATAATGGCGGTAATAGCTGATCTACAAGCTTACAACGCGGACGTGTTGTGTTTCTGTTTTTTATGTGAAAACTTTTCAACATTGACATGATTATGACCATAATTGCGATTATACCTCAGATAATTGCGATTTAGACGATTATGTAATTATTGTGACAACCCCCCCCTAGGCCTCATTCACACGTATCAAACACCAATCAAGCAAATGTTTGGTCGTTTTTTTGGGCCACCACAATGCTTTTCCAATGGGAGTCACATGGTTTGACCAAACATTTGTGTTTGATGAGGGGGGGGAGGGGCAGAACACCACCAGCAATCGAACACAAATGTTTGATCAAACCATGTGACTCCCATTGGGAAAAGCATTGTGGTGGCCCAAAAAAAACGACCAAACATTTGCTTGATTGGTGTTTGGTACGTGTGAATGAGGCCCTAGACTCGTGAGCTTGTAAATCAGTTTCTGGTGCATGTCGTAAGACGGAGTTAGCCCTTCACCAAGTCCCTCCCCAACCCATCCTTGTCCAATAGGCACGTTAGCAGCGAAGAAAGCTTGACCTGCACAGCAACCGTTGCTAAACTATTTTGGATTGGACAATTGCTTTTTGGGGTGGGATTTAGTGAAGGGCTAAATTAGACGGGATGTGAAAGACATTGTGGGACTTTCTCCTCCAAAGGGCACGGATGATGATGATGATGCCAGTGGCGTGCACAGACATTTAGAGGGGCAGGTGCTCAAGTTAAAAAAGGGCACCTTGTGCAGCGCGTGGAACCGGCCGGTTGCCTTAATCCATTTTGGGCGGGAACCCCTTTTGGTGTTAGCATTATGTTATGCTTTAGCTATTGAAAAATAGCAGATCTACAAGCTCATAGCGCGCCACCGAGTGGCGCACTATGAGCTTGTAGGTCTGCTATTTTTGAAAAATCAAAAAAAAAGAGAAAAAATGTTTTTTTTTCTTTCTTTTTTTCAAAAGGGCACATTGCCAAAAGGGCAGGGGGTGCTCTAGCACCCCATAGTGTCTATCTGTGCACGCCACTGGATGATGCCATTGTTCTATGGTTGTTTTTGTGGTTTTTCTAAACACCCGGGTATAGAGAAATGACTATTAAAAAGAATTGTGCAATGTAAGAGGTAAAACTATAAAGGGTGGATTATAGGAAAGCATCGTAATAAATACATGGATCTCGATTGAATATACCTTTTTTTTTTTTATATATATATATAAATGTCAGTCCAAGTTAACACAGATGCTGTATGATACAATCTGCAAAGGTGGGGAAAAGTGCACAATTGTTACGATTAAAGATTGTTTCAGATTAATGTCCATTGCTGTGAGATGCTTTTATTTGATCGTTATTTTGCCGCATGGGCCCTATAGAGCGTCGCAGTCCCGCCCCCCTACCAGGGCCCAGGAAAATAAATCCCTGTTCATTTTCCTCAGGACTTTTCAGAAAGTATTTATTTAAAGACGTTTACGCCGCGGACAAAGCCAACTCTTCTACAAATCATGACAATAAACACAATGTTTTGGGCCAAACAAAGAATTAGAAAGTAGAAAAAACCCACTGTTGTCAGGATTTGTCGAGTTGGCTTTGTACGACGCTTAAAAAAGGTCTTTAAATAAATACTTTTTGAAATGTCTTTTTGAAATACATTTGGGAATTATTTCCTGGGCCTGGCGTCGTCATGATTGGGGGCGGGACTGTGACGCTCTATGCCATGGGGAACTTACTAGTACAATCATATAGTTATGTACTGTTTTTACAAGACACTGGCAGCACTCATTATCTTATATGGGATCATATATAGCCAACCCATTTTTATGGGTCTCATGTAAAAAATATTCCTCATTTTTCATACATTTAACATTTTGCTAAAATGTCACTATAGAAAAGAACCATGCCTTCATACCAATACAGATTCAAGTTGTTAACACCCTTTTGGTGTTTTAAGCATTACGTTATACGTTAGCTATTGAAAAATAGCAGATCTACAAGCTCGTAGCGTGGCACCGAGTGCCGCGCTACGAGCTTGTAGGTCTGCTATTTTTGAAAAATCGTGAAAATGTGGCGCAAAACTTTGAATATATATATTCTTTCAGAGCGAACGTTTTTAACTCATATCTTTTCTTCGGGGGGGGACCCTGGAACAACATATTTTCAGATGAGGGTCGGCGGCCAATTACATATAATTTTGGGGGTCCTTCACATGAAAATGTTTGAGAACAACTGACATAGAAACATGAGGTTTTTCAGAAAACTGTCAGGATTTAGAATGCATCTGTAGAATCATTCCCAGGTCGTAATGGGTTAAGATAAGTAAGAAAGACCATGTAAGTAACCATGATAAGTAAGAAAGACCATGTAAGTAACCATGATAAGTAAGAAAGATCCATGTTCAGTGAAGAGTGGTATAAGCATGCATTAAAGTTCTCAGTTGCCACAGCTGATTTCAATCATGAGTCGTGTGGATTCCATATATGTCGGCAGCATGTCTCCTATGGAAGCATGTAGCGCAGCAAAAATTGCTTCAAAGTAGCAGAATAGAATATATATTCATAAGCATATTCCATGAGTGAGGGGTATGATGTTGGAAGACCATCCCGAAACCCTGTGTTGACCTCAGGATACATCACTGAGGATACGTCCCAGGTGCATCCATGCAATGTATTTTTGAGTGGTGCAAACCACTCCAACAACCAGCTTTGTCTGTATGTTTGTGTACGTGTACCTGTGTACGTGTCCGTGCACAGGTGAGCATGGTTACCATGGTCACTGACATTACGTCAGACCACGGCTGATCAGGCTATATAAGACCTTGCACCACTCAGTTCACACGGGTGTGATTTTTTTGTTATAGCAATGGGACTGATCGAGGGTAGATACTGGGACGTAAGTCGGGACTTGATCACCCCGGCTGGGTCGCCTGAGTGAGGGGTATGATGTTGGAAGACCCGAAACCCCATTGACCTCGGGATACATCACTGAGGATACGTCCCAGGTGCATCCATGCGATGTATTTTTATGAAATTGTAATAGTCTTGGATATGTCATAAAAGCAAAAGGTTAAAAGCCTCATTCTGTGAACAAGAACAGACTAGGTTTACAATAATGCCTAAACATAATTCTAATAAAAATGTTTCAGTCATGAGATTTGAGGATGAAGAGGTTGAAGTTATCTCAATCGCTGTGCCAGTGCGCACACATCTCCCTCTGCTGGCACTTGAATGTAAGCGCAGTGTCACTACTAGTTCACAAACTTTATGACATTGTTATAAATATTAACTATAAATCTAAATATTAGTTAGTGTAAGCAGAATTTTACTCTAGTTCACAAGCGTTATAGTATTGTTGTAAAGATTACTTATATATTCTTTATAAATGTTGTCCCCAGACCACGGCTATAGAGCGTCGCAGTCCCGCCCCCTTTCATGACTATGCCAGGCCCAGGAAATAATTCCCAATGCATTTTTCCTCATAGACATTTCAAAACGTATTTATTTAAAGACCTTATAAGCGTCGTACAAAGCCAACTCTTGTCGTGACAAATCATGACAACAAACACAATATTTTGGACCAAACAAATAATTACAAAGAAGAAAAACAACAAAAAAAGTGTTGTAACCTGCCGTTTTCTTCTTCTTTCTAATTATTTGTTCGGCCCGAAGAATTGTGTTTGTTGTCATGATTTGTCACGACAAGAGTTGGCTTTGTACGACGCTTAAAAGGTCTTTAAATAAATACCTTTTGAAAAGTCTATGAGGAAAATTAACGGAGAATCATTTCCTGGGCCCTGGTAGGGGGCGGGCCTGCGACACTCTATAGGGTTCAGCATTTAGGGCGGGACCCCCTTTTGGTGTTTTAAGCATTATGTTATACCTTGGCTATTGAAAAATAGCAGATCTACAAGCTCATAGCGCGGCACCGAGTGCCGCGCTATGAGCTTGTAGATCTGCTATTTTTAACTCAAACGTTTAAACTCAAATCTTTGCTTCTGGGGGGCCGTCCCTGGGAACAACATTTTCAGATGCGGGTCGGCGGGCCAAATACATATATAACCTTGTCCTTGACATGAAAACGTTTGAGAACGACTGACATAGAAACATGGGTTTTTCAGAAAACTGTCATGATTTAGAAGGCATTTGTAGAATCATTCCCAGGTCGTAATGGGTTAAGATAAGTAAGAAAGACCATGTAAGTAACCATGATAAGTAAGAAAGATCCATGTTCAGTGAAGAGTGGTATAAGCATGCATTAAAGTTCTCAGTTGCCACAGCTGATTTCAATCATGAGTCGTGTGGATTCCATATATGTCGGCCTCGGCCTCAGGTCTAAATAGGATCCAAGGTATGGGTTCAGATGGTTAAAGATGGAGTGCCGTGATTTTTTTCCACCCTAAAACATGATCATCAGGCCTTATTGTTATATAAGGAGGTATATTTTTTTTTTTAAAGTGTACAGTATTTGTTAAAATGTTGTTTTTATGTGGGCACGCCCACCAGTTCATTAAGTATGCCTGGTTTGCCTGGTGGGTGGTGATCCACCTGAACTGAAGCCGCACCCACAGCTGTAGCTGTATGATAAAGGGGGAGGGGTTAGGGGAGGGGCTGATAGTGTGATGTCACTATATTACTGTTTATTTCATTGGCCTGTTTGACTGTCAAGGGTTCAGCCTCCAGGAAGAAACCCTAAATACAAAGTTAATACACCATTGCACATAAAAACAACCCCAGGGTATCTAATGAAGTACTGTCACCTCATAGACACATGAAAAACTGGAAAAATACAAACATTGTGGCACTCCATCTTTAATATCCAAGGTACTCTGCCTCCAGACTGTCACTGGCCACGCTGTGGAGCCGATCCTTCGCATATTTAATGTAGCTGTTGATCTCTGAGATCCGCAGTCTGTTCCTCTTCACTTCCTCCTCCTGGATCTGGAATTAAAGAGACGATAAAGAAACCAGTGATAAATCTATTCTAAAAGCATAGAGACATTGATCGATCCAATACTTTATTAGTACAAGTAAGACACGCGAACGCAGCTCGTAAATTGCAATAACAACAATTAGAATAAATTACTTACTTTTTTAAGATTTTTTAAGTTACGTTTTTTTTTAAAGTTATTTTTTAGTGTGTGTGTGTATGTGTGCGTGCGTGTTTTTTCTTTACGTTTTTTTTTAAGTTTAGTTTTTTTAAGTTAAGTTTTTGTGTGTTTTTTGTGTGTGATACAGCTGCGCCCTCTGGTGGCGGGCCGGTGGTGTTACAGCGTGACACACAGAGACACACAGAGACAGACAGGACAGACAGACAGACAGACAGACAGACAGACAGACAGACAGACAGACAGACAGACAGACAGACAGTTTAGGCCATCTTCTATAGTTAGTGCTCACTGTGTTCGCAATAATAATAATGAATTAAGTGTCTGGTGCAATGGGGCTGATTGTGGGTAGCTATACTGGGACGTATAAGTTGGGACTTTGATCACCCCGGCTGGGTCACCTGAGTGAGGGGTATGATGTTCGCGAGACCCGAAACCCCCGATGACCTTGGGATACATCACTGAGCATACGTCCCAGGTGCAGCCATGGGGATACATCACTGAGCATACGTCCCAGGTGCATCCATGTGATGTTTGTTTATTTATTTTGTTTTAGTCAAAAATGTGAACATGAACACATTAATATGTGTCATCAACAAATACACAAATAGCTATATTTACAGAGGAGGAAAGGGGGAAACGGTGGCAGTGTGTATGATCTCTCATTTCTTATTGGATTTAGTATCCAACTCCACTTGTGGTGTTATGATGCTTTCTCAAAGGCAAGTTTTGAAAGAAGCCCAGTGGTTCACTGTTCACATCCTTTGATGATGACAGGACATTCCTAGCGGAATTCCCCAATATGGTGGTAAGTAGCTAGTAGAATGAATATGTTTCCATGTTTGTGCTAAATTCGGGTGCCACCATATCGTCGTAGGCACTCCTTCTGGTGTTGTGACTGTGGCTGTCACTCACCTCTGGGATATGAGACCTGCAGGGCCGCTGGGCAATAGATCAATATCATATTGATATGTGACAGATATCGTCTGGGATTTTGGACATTATCTTAATATCATCATATGGCATAAGTGTTGTCTTTCCCTGGTTTTTTGAGTGGTGCAAACCACTCCAACAACTGGCTTTGTTAGTACCCGTGTGTGTGTTTGTGCCTGTACGGGTGAGCATGGTTGCTATGGTTAGTATGTGACGTCACTGACATCACCGACATCACGTCAGAGTGATCTCAAAAAAGCTTATAATCAATCTCTATCGTTATTAGTGGCACCACTCAGTTCACACGGGTGTGATTTTTTATCAACAATAGTCAACTCTCTCTCATTAGCAGGCAACAGTGCAGCACTATCTCTCTCTCTCTCTCTCTCTGTTTCTGGAACAACAGCGCCACTTTTGCCCCTACTGGTACTCATAGTCACACACATTAACACACGGTTAACAACACACATTAACACACGGTTTACACGGACATTGCTGTCCCTTGGAGTGGTTGCACCACTCAAAAATCCACTATAGAGCGTCGCAGTCCCGCCCCCTACCATGGCCCAGGAAATGAATCCTGCAGTGAAGTGTTGCAGTTTGGAAGTGCTCGTTAGATATCACTCAACTGCCCTGCGTAGCACCTGTTTTGAATTTGCACATAATGCAGGAGGCAGCAGGACGTTGCTTCACTGAAAACGAGTGCTTCCAAAATCTGATGGGAAGATGGCCGCGGTCTGCAAATGGTCAATACGGTCCATGCAGCAGCCCTAAAGGTGAGGAGGGGGGGGGGGTCTTCTCTTCCTACCCGTCTCATGAGCTCTGCCATCCAGGCGTTGACGCGCGTCACCAGCTCATCCTCTCGGTTGTTGATGTGCAGCAGGTGCTTCTCGTTAGAGGCGGACGCCGTGTTGGTCAGGGTGTCTTTGCTCACAAACAGCTGCAATGAGAGGCGGACACCGTGTTGGTCAGGGTGTCTTTGCTCACAAACAGCTGCAATGAGAGGCGGACACCGTGTTGGTCAGGGTGTCTTTGCTCACAAACAGCTGCAATGAGAGGCGGACGCCGTGTTGGTCAGGGTGTCTTTGCTCACAAACAGCTGCAATGAACAACAATTATCAATTATTGTTTTACTTAAGTAAAAGTACCAATACTGCAATTTAGAACTACTTTGTTACAAGTAAAAGTACGGAATTGAAAATGTACTTGAGTAAAAGTACAAAAGTATCGGCATCAAAATGTACTTAAAGTACTACAAGTAAAAGTACTCATTGTGCAGAATGTGCCATTTCACAAGTTCAAAATGTGTACAAAATCTATTGAAAATAGCAGATCAACAAGCTCACAATGCGTCGCATTGTGAGCTTGTAGATCGGCTATTTTCAAATGGCCGAAATGAATAGGGTTGAAGTGGTTAATGTATGTTTTCTAATCAAAATTTAAATCTCCAAAAGTAACTAGTAACTAAAGTTTTCAAATAATTGTAGTGAAGTAAAAGTACAAATTTTGGCTCTGAGATAGTAGAGTAGAAGTAAAAGTACTGGAAATTGGAAATACTCAAGTAAAGCACAAATACCTCAAAACTGTACTTAAGTACAGTACTTAAGTAAAAGTACTTAGTTACTTTCCACCACTGTTGAAATGTACGTATGCACCGTCAGCTTGTAGATCTGCCCTTTCTGAATAGCCAGCGTATCATTATAAAGTGGTTATGATGATTGTGATACTGTATTAACACATTTAGCTGGGGCGCCCCTGGAACCCCACCAAGGACCTCTGGAGGCAGTGGCGTGCACAGACATTTAGAGGGGCAGGTGCGCAAGGAAAAAAAGGGCACCTTGTGCAGCGCGTGGAACCAGCCGGTTGCCTAAATAGTGTGAGATTTATAGATTATGGGGACTAAATAATATATTAGCTTTTTATCAAGAATTGATCAATGTCACCATGGTCCACATACTGTACAGTGTACACTGTACAAAAAAAATAAAAATAAAGTTTTTTTTGTTTTTGTTTTCAAAAGGGCACATTGCCAAAAGGGCAGGGGTGTTCTAGCACCCCCTAGTGTCTATCTGTGCACACCACTGTCTGGAGGTCCCGGGACCCCAGAACCCACTGGTCTGCTACGCTGAGAGTGTTAGAAATGGGACCAAATGTAAGTGCTGTAGATAGATTTAATCATACATCTAAGCATTATTGTGTGTTTCTAATGCTTAAAAACATAACATAAAATAGACACCACGACATGTTGCCAAAAGTGTCAGAAAGTTAAGGTATGGCCTGGGCTGGCCAAGCGGTCCAGGCACCTAGGCTGGTAAGCCGGCCTGACATGGTGTCGCTGGTTCGAGTCCCGAGCCCGACGGCCTTTGCTGCGTGTCTTCCCCTCCATCTCTCTCCCCCTTTCCTGTCAAACTACTGTAAATCGATCAATAAAGGCAAAACATATCTTAAAAAAACAAATTTAACTGATTTTCACATAGCTTGGACATATGCAAATTAGGGGTCCAGAGAGTCTCAACCAGTCCATAAAGGAATAGCCGCATATCTCCCTCAGAGCCTGGACTATGGGTCAGAAGATGAGATAAGTATGTATCATGTGATGACATCACACTGACCATTCTGACTTCATCAGGAAGCTCCTCCGTCAGTGTGTTCTTGGCGACCTTCTCCAGGGTCGCCACGGCGACCTCCGTGACCTCCTTATGGTGGTTGTTCTCGAGGTCACGGCACTGGGCGAAGGTACGGCGAGGTCAAAGAATACCTCTATAAAATTACACAGTGTACACATCGAAAAGCAACACAGCAGACAATAATGCGTTACAAAAATGACTGTACAAAAGGTCTCAGTCATTCAGAAATAGTGTTTGTTCATGCGCTGCATGGTCACTGGGCTCTCACTGACTCCAATGCATTCCACCGAACTTCCGGGTGTAGTTTGGCTGCCATGTGGTGCCACGAATCTGCCGTCTACTCTGGTCTGGAATTGCATGATAGCGAAAATGACGTCGATGACCTTACCTCCTTTCCATATACCTTGCATCGTACCTGGCCTACTGAGTGGCAAAAAAACTACTTTCTGGCCTTGACAGCCCATACCTGTACATCCAAACAGAAAAGTCCTATCTGATTGCATTAACCCATTTTGACCTGACCTCAAAATTTTAAAAAAATCCCCCAGTTTTCTGAAATAAATATTTTCACGATTTTTCAAAAATAGCAGACCTACAAGTTTGCTTGTAGATCTGCTATGTTTCAATAGCTAAATTATAACATAATGTTTAAAACACCAAAAGGGTTCCCGCCCAAAATGGGTTAAACTCACTTTGCCACTCGATTTGCCACTCAACTTTAAGCATGTGCATACCGGTCCGTTTGATTGGATCGGCAAACACGTGTTTACAGTTCAAATCTGCTGCCGAGCCAATCAAACGACACTATATGGTGCAATGTTCATATATAAATGTAAACATTAGACATTAAGGCTGCAGGCTGTGAAGTTGACAAATACAAAGGATATATTCCTTGAGCGGTTTCAGTGAAGCTGCCGACCATGTTAGAGATGTTCCTCTCAAAGTCTTTGATGAGGTCCTGGAACGAACGAACGAATGAATGAATGAATGAATGAATGAATGAACGAACGAACGAACGAACGAAAGAATGAATCTGTAATAGTACCCATGTGCGCGCACACACACACACACACACACACACACACACACACACACACACACACACACACACACACACACACACCTCCAGCTGGTCCACCAGGTGCATCTCCAGGGTCATGACGGCGTCGCGGAACTGTGTGATGTCGTCATGACACTGCATGATGGTGACTTCCTGGACGTGAGCGTCTGTCACTTCCTGCAGCTCCTGCATCCACTGGAACCAAAGATGGTCTATGTATGAAGATGGGCCGACTTCATTGGAGCCACTACATGGTACACAAAGCCTACAAAATGGTCTCCTAAATATAGTAGGCGTGGTTTGCTTCTCCCCGACCTGGGGGGAGAAGCAAAGAGGCTTCATGACTCCTCTCAAATCTCGCGAGAGACTAGTTTGTTGGCATGTAACGATATATCGTATATCGATATATATCGATATTAATCCCGATGATATGAATCGATTAATTGAAATAAAAATATTGATTTTCCAAAAAAAAAGAGGGGGGCTAGTGTGTGATGTGAAATGTGAGCTTTAGTCATATTCCATCATATTCAAGTGCTTTTGGAGAGAAATGAGAGTCACTTTCAGTAGTAGAGCACTGTAGAGGGGAGCTGTGTGTGTCTGTGACTGTGCCCAGGTGATGATGGTCGTTGATGCTCATCAAGGAAGGCAATTATGTTTCTGCACTGTCAAAAGTAATGCTACTTATTTTGCAATGTAGTTAAATAAAAAATGTGAAAAAAGCTCAGGGGGGAAGATACATTATATAAAATTAAAAAAACTGTAATTTTTCTGGAAAATATTTTTTGTTTAAAATATCGTATCGTGAACCTCATATCGTGATACGAATCGTATCGTGATTTGATTGAATCGTTACATGCCTAACCTCTTAAACCCCAGGGGGGTTCAGGGGGGAAATCTGCAACATCGGAGTTGGAATCAGAGAATTTTGATTTTAGTTTTAGTCATAGTCTCTTCAATAGTTTTCATTTAGTTTTAGTCACATTTTGGTCACCTGGAATGTTTTAGTGTTAGTCTAGTTTTAGTCGACTAAATATCATAAGATTTTAGTCGACTAAATCTACAGTTGATTTAGTCGACTAAAATGTGTTTTGGCGGGCCACATGCCGTCGTAATGACAGATTTTACACTTGCTGCGACGCGTTGTGAGCTTGTAGATCTGCTATTTTCAACATGCAACCGTGTAAAAGACTTATACTGGAGTTTGTATTTGTTGACAAAATTGTCAGTATATTTAGTCTTAGTTTTAGTCACCGTAGGTTAGTTTTCATTTAGTTTCCATTTAGTTTTCGCCAGTGAAAAAAGGTATAGTCGACGAACATTTTCCGTCTTAGTTTTAGTCGACGAAAACAACACTGGTAGGAACATGATACGAGTCTTCAGCTCACCTTTCTCCGGCGCTTCTCAAACTGTGCGACCAGCTGAGCAGCCATCTGCTGGTTCTCTGCCACTGCCTCTTTCAAACCGGCGAAGAAGAGCTGCACCTCGGCCTCTCTCTGCTGCCGCTGAGCCAGGCCCATCTCAAACACCTGAACACACAGCTCCCCCAGCTGGTGCTTAAATGTATAACGGCACCGTTAAGGAAATAATTAACCATGCTTCTGACTTTGGCATTTATTAGGAAAAATAAATGCATTATCAACAACCATTATCAACAACCAGTCCACAACAATAGGCACAATAGTGGTTCATAATCTAACAATCTAATTAACCACACGTTCAAACCTGGCATCTCTATTTTTGTGCATTAAAGAATCACACCCGTGTGAAGTGAGGGGGCGCTCTTATCATTATACGTCATCATACATCATCTCACCATCTCAGTAGCCTTGTGGTTAGAGTGTCTGCCCTGACACTGGGAGGTCAGGGTTGTCATACCAAAGACTCTAAAAATGGGACCCAGTGCCTCCCTGCTTGACACTCAGCATCAAGGGTTGGATTGGGGGTTAAGTCCCTGCGACATACTAGCGTCATGTCCAGGGGGTGTACTTGTACATCAACAGAAACAGGAGATAGGCTCCTGCCCTATAGGCCTCATGGCTACAGAAACAGGAGATAGGCTCCTGCCCTATAGGCCTCATGGCTACAGAAACAGGAGATAGGCTCCTGCCCTATAGGCCTCATGGCTACAGAAACAGGAGATAGGCTCCTGCCCTATAGGCCTCATGGCTACAGAAACAGGAGATAGGCTCCTGCCCTATAGGCCTCATGGCTACAGAAACAGGAGATAGGCTCCTGCCCTATAGGCCTCATGGCTACAGAAACAGGAGATAGGCTCCTGCCCTATAGGCCTCATGGCTACAGAAACAGGAGATAGGCTCCTGCCCTATGGGCCTCATGGCTCGGCAAGGCTACTTACTACTACTACTATACATCATCTCATGAACAACTTGTGTTGCCACAAATTTAACTTTATATGTTTATATAAAGGCTTCAGAGGTTAAAAGCATCCTTCGAAAGACAAACCACAAACGTATACATGTATAGAGTTAAGAAAACAAAGAAGCAGACGGTCTATTCCAGACAGAATAAAACAAAGGATATGTTTGAAGCAGACGGTCTATTCCAGACAGAATAAAACAAAGGATATGTTTGAAACAGATGGTCTATTCCAGACAGAATGACACAAAGGATATGTTTGAAACAGACGGTCTATTCCAGACAGAATGACACAAAGGATATGTTTGAAACAGATGGTCTATTCCAGACAGAATAAAACAAAGGATATGTTTGAAACAGATGGTCTATTCCAGACAGAATGACACAAAGGATATGTTTGAAACAGATGGTCTATGCCAGACAGAATGAAACAAAGGATATGTTTGAAACAGATCTATTCCAGACAGGTAGCTGAGTTTCTGTGCTTGTGGGTCGTCTGTGAACATGCCGTCGTACAGATGGGAGCCGTTCAGGAACTCCACGAAGGCTTCCTGACACAAACAACAACAATAGAAAGAAAATGAACACTCAAGTCAGTGGTGGATTAAACTCAACGGCAGTACAGTTGAGTCAATGCATACTCCTGGTCAATTATTATTCAACTACAAGGGAAAGGTTACACATGTCAAATTTGTACTTGAGTTAAAGTAGGCTACTGGAGTATATAGAGCGTCGCAGTCCCGCCCCCTTTCATGACGACGCCAGGCCCAGGAAATAATTCCCAATGCATTTTTCCCATAGACATTTCAAAACGTATTTATTTAAAGTCGTACAAACCCAACTCGAGTTGTGACAAATCATGACAACAAACATTTTGGACCAAACAAATAATTACAAAGAAGAAAAACAACAAAAAAAGTGTAACCTGCCGTTTTCTTATTCTTTCTAATTATTTGTTCGGCCCGAAAAAAAATGTTTGTTGTCATGATTTGTCACGACTAGAGTTGGCTTTGTACGAGGCTTAAAAGGTCTTTAAATAAATACTTTTTGAAATGTCTATGAGGAAAATGAACGGAGAATCATTTCCTGGGCCCTGGTAGGGGGCGGGACTGCGACGTTCTATAGTTGCTTTTTTTTAAAGTATAGAAAAGTAGAAAGATTTGCTGCTGGAACTATTACTTCTTTACTGTGTGTTTTGCTCAGGGAAACATCGGCACACAGACTGGGTGTTCAGTTGAAGACCGCCTATAGATGCAACCCTGGGCGTGTACGCTGTGAAATCCTTAGTTCATGTAAGGGTCTGGGCACACCTAAGATTCCATGCACGGACAGCTGGTGGATGGAAAAGAAGCTCCACCCACGCGGCAGGTTGCCGCGTCGGCCAGATTCCCGGGAAAAGCTTGCCCCCCAGCGCCATTCTGCCGCGTGGGTGGAGCTTCATTTCCATCCACCAGCTGTCTAAAAACCCGGAAATGACGCAAAAGATCACCCCATTCAACTGTTATCACCCGATAATCAAGAAAATGTTCGTATCGTAATCAGCACCTTAATCAATCAATAATCAACATACTGGGAAATCCGGAAGAGAAACTATGGGAGCGTTTGCTTTTTGTGTCACTGATGTCAATGACGGAGGCGCGCCGTGTCTGGTGGCCTTGAGCCACGTGAGGCACCGCCGAGCGAGGCGCTAGCCGAGCGAGTCGCCGTGCCGAGCGTTGCGACGGCCACCAGACCCGACTCAGCGCCGTCCGAGTTACGTCCCGATAGGCAGAGAATAGTAGCCCCTAGTTTCCATGCACCGACAATAGAGTTGGAAATGACACGTTCAGCAGGGGGAGTCCTTGACCAGGCTATGTCTGCACCACCCTGCATGCGTGCAGTCCGGGGGAATACAGCCAAACACCACAATGTCTAGTATGCCCATATGGCCGTATTCCAACGTCCTGATACCGGTTGATTTCGTATATTTAATACAGTGATAACGGGTGAATCGGCTGAAAAGACAGCTTCCTTTGGCCGCGCATGGAAGTTCAAGAAGTGTGCCCAGGCTGTAAGAGAGCCTTATTATTTTGTTGTGTGCTTGTTTCCAGTATACCCTGTGCAGCTGGAGCGCATCCTCCTGGCTCAGTCTGTCCTCAACAGCCTTTCTGACCTGCAGCTCGTCGTGTTCGGTCTTCTCAACAGCATCCTGATGCTTGGCCAGCGCCTGCTCTTTCTGCATGGAGGACACACACACATCATGCACACTATAGGATGTATGTATATACAAGTAAGACGCGTGAACGCGGGAAGCGAACGTGTGTTATTTTTTAAGATTTTCTTTTAAGTTAAGTTTTTTTAAGTTATTTTTTTTAAGTTTTTGTGTGTGTGTGTGTGTGTGTGTGTGTGTGTGTGTGTGTGTGTTTTGTGTGTGATACAGCTGCGCCCTCTGGTGGCGGGCCGGTGGTGTTACAGCGTGACACACAGACAGACACACACACACAGACAGTTTAGGCCAGCTTCTATAGTTAGTGCTCACTGCGTTTGCAATCACTGCGTTCGCAAACACAATATCCATCTCTATGATTGTACCACTGTTTGGGCATAAACAAGACGTGGAAGGGTGAATTTAGGTGCCCACTCTTCCTGTATGCGTTCAAGCACAATACTACAGTTGCTTACAGCAGTGGTTCCCAAAGTGGGGACCCTCAGGATGACCTGAGAGAGTTCCAGCTAAATGATAGTTTGGAACCAAATGGACGATTATGGGTCTGTAACTCAGAGAGTGTACAAATGGAACCAAAGGGACCCGTTAGGGTCCATTAACATTGTTAACATTGTTTTTACAATATAAATTGTGGGTCCCATGCAGAGATAGAAATGCCATGAAATGGGGGTGCGTAGCCTAATGCATGTCAAACTGGGTGGTCCTTGAAATTAAACGGGTTGAGAGTCTCTGCTAGAGCCGTAACAATCTTCTCTTATGGAGGGTCCCTAGGGCATATCCTTTTAAATGGGGGGTCCACGGACTAATATAGTGTCAATTTGGGGGTCCTTGACAGGAAAACGTTTGGGAACCACCGGCTTACGGCGTGCTCATCCAGGAGCCTGTAGTCCAAGTAGGCCAGGTTTGGCATGTATGCAGCGACGAAGGATTTGTAGTCTTCATCTTTACAGACGGGGTTTCCAGCTAGATTGACACAGTGCAGGTCCTTGAATCTTCTGAGGTAGACCACCTTCATGGGGAGAGGAAACATGGTCACGGTAGGATATGCGTCTTGTGAAACCAGCTGTGGCACTATCTTCAGAGCATACGTAACGTGCATTGTGATACTGTAAAAATAAAATAAAACAATAAAAGAGGAAAAGGAATCCGCTTGGCTCCAATGTGGATCTATTCAATAGATTCACATGTAGGAGCCAAGCCATTCTCAGTTTTAATATGTTTATTACGTTTTTCAAACAGAGACAGACAAAAAAGGATTACAAATAAGACAAAAACAAAACAAGAAAAGAAAGAGAAAAAACAACAATAGGGCATTAATTCATTCAGAACGTGTCATTATACATTCCAATATGTTACACTGCTAGGTAAGGGATAATATCTGGCTAGGTGGTCATTGTCGGGAGATAATTCACCGACAGGGAGTCCTCGGTGGTTACACTCCCTGAAGGTGAATTATATCCCGACAATGACCACCTAGCCAGATATTATCCCGCTTATTACATGGCTAACTAACATAAATTAATACATTTACCCAAAACACAACAAAAAAAGTATTCCGTAAGTTCGCGCTGCAGGGCTGCAGCACTGTCGGAAAACAAGGAAGTGAGTTGATCAAATAGAATCCATTTTCGGGTCCTGCTTCGTCTATTTCTCGCTCAAATGTTTTCAAAAACATTTTTAAGAGCAATGTTTAGCTGTAAATGACATTGTGTGTCACTAGTGTGTGTGTGTTTACATGGCTGTCATGTTGGAAACAGCAGTAAATCAAGCGGGGCGCAGCTGGTGCTCAGAGGGTTTGATTAGGCAGCGGTCTGTTATACAGCGGAGCGGTCATTATCGACACATAATTCACCGCTGAATTAAGCGATTGACCAATCAGAATCAAGCATTCAACCAAGCCATGTAATAAAGTACGATAATGAAGAGTAGAAGGCTAAATACTGAGTATAGGTTCAATGTGAGATTTGCGCAAGGTGATCTAAAGATGGTTGCCATATAACATAGAACTTGCTTGAATTGTCAAGCAAGTTTTGCTCATCAGGGCATGTCCCTGACCCTTGTAAATAATGTTTTCATCCACAGTGCCCCTGAATGAAATTGCTATTTTATTATAGCACTTTACATTTATGTCATAATATAAAATGCATTTATCAAGAAACATGCGTAAGCTAAGAACGTAACTAGAACATATCTATATAATGACACTATACATATTAACTATGCATATATACTATACTATGCTATACATATGTAGGCTACTATGATGTGCTATGACTATATACAATGCAATTATTGTGCTGTCTACATGACATGCTATAAGTCTGTTTCAAATGCTATCTAAGTCTAAAAAGTGCTATCTAAGGGGGTAGGATAAGTGCTATGGGCCATGATGGAGTCTGAAAAGGTGGGTCTTCAGACTACGGCGGAAGATTGGGAGTGATGCCGCAGTTCTGACTGCAACGGGGAGTGCATTCCACAGTTTTGGGGGCAGAAGGGAGAAGAGTTTGGGACGTGTGGAGCGTTGGCCCGGCGTTTTTAGTGAGGGTACTTCCAGCTTTCCTGCGTTGGCTGATCTGAGTGCGCGGGAGGGTTTGTAGGGTTCAATCATGCTTGCAAGATATGGGGGAGCCATACCTTTGGTTGCTTTGAATGCCAGCATCAGAGTTTTGTATTCTGTGCGGGCAGCGACTGGGAGCCAGTGCAGGGAGTGGAGCAGGGGGGAGACATGTGAGAATTTTGGCTGGTTGAAGACCAGACGAGCTGCGGCATTTTGGATCATTTGGAGAGGCTTAAGTGCACATGCCGGTAGGCCAGTAAGGAGCGAATTACAATAGTCAAGTTTTGACAAGACTGTTGTCTGGATTAGGAGCAAAGCTGGATAAAGCAAACTATATCACCTATAGGGGCAACAGTTACAATATGAATGTGTTTAAATGCCAGTGTAGCTGGTTCACTCACACACACACACACACACACACACACACACACACACACACACACACACACACACACACACACACACACACACACACACACACACACACACACACACACACACAATGCAGCAGGCATTAGACAACCTGACAGCCACCAACCTGGCAACCCTGAATGAGCCAATCAGCTGCCAGTCTCTGGTGTGTGTGTGAGAGAGAGAGAGTCCTGTACTGTTAAAACAAACTCTACCCTAACGTCACTAAAAAGTACATTACAACACTTTTTCCTTTCCAAAACAAACACAACGTACATTATGACAATATTTCACCCTTTGCATTGGTAAAATAGACTTTATTTATTTTTGTCTTCCCTTCCAAAAAACCCAAAAGATAAAATTACCCCAAATCCATGGTTAAGAGTATTCCACGATGGCTCAGTGGTTTGGGCAGCTTCCTACGGTGCCTGCCAGAGGACGCTGGTTCGAGTCAAGATTCGTGACCTCGGACCAAGGACTAAGGATCCAGAATAAATAAATCAAAATAAATCAGTCTTTACCTTTTGGTCAAGTAAATGTACTATTGGAATGTATGTTGGCGGACATAATCCAAGATAATCCACTGTCAATTTGTAACAGTCAGCAGTGCCAGTTGGTGCCACAGGGTGGTGCACTGCTCCCTTTTGTTTTGCTTTGTGTAGAAGATCTGACGTAAATTCCACCTCTTGCTATAGATAGACATGACATGACATGATGTGTGTCAAACAATTGTCACACATGGATGGATGATTAGCCGTGTTTATTTATTTATTTCCGGGGGGAATGAATGAATGAATGAATGACTAACCCTGTAAAACCCGGATTAATTTCTACTTGCAAAAAAACGATTTCAACCTTACTACTACTTTACTACTACTAGGACTTATCAGAGGAAATCATGTAAAATAAATTATATATATATTTTTTGCACATTTATAATAATTAAAATAATAATAATAAATTAATAATTTACATTTGGGGGACATCTTTCACAATAATAAGAATAAATCCAAATAAATCACACTTTACCTAAATGTACAATTGAAATGTATTTAAGACCCGACTCAGCGCCGTCCGAGTTACGTCCCGATAGGCAGAGAATAGTATATATCAGTAGCCCCTAGTTTCCATGTGCTGGCAATAGTTGGAAATGACACGTCCACCTGGGGGAAACCTTGACCAGGCTATGGTGAGTATGCCAGTATGGCCACATTATGCGTGTATTATGTTGGCAGCAGTGCTCCGTTCACGTTTGTTTATTATATTAGTGCTGTCTGCCGTGAGACCTGGCTTAATATGGTCAATACTGAATCAGTCTAAAATATGCTTTGGCGCCCCCCCCCCCCTCCACCTCTTGCTATAGACATGACATGACATGACATGACATGACATGACATGACATGACATGACATGACATGACGTGTGTCAAACAATTGTCACACATGGATGGATGATTAGCATTGTTTATTTATTTATTTCCGGGGGGAGGGAATGAATGAATGAATGAATGAATGAATGAATGAATGAATGAATGAATGAATGAATGAATGAATAAATAAATAAATAAATAAATAATCATATTTCCGGGGGCATTTCTCTCCAGGTGAGGACAACGCCATCCAGTCAACCAAATATGGATGTCAGAAGATCAGGCATCATCTCGTATGTATTACTTCTACTTCTACTACTACTACACACACACCTCACATTGGTTACAAACTCCACCTTACAAACTCCACCCCCTCTCGTTAATGACTCTGCCTCTCGTAATGTTAGGCCACACCTCTCATTGTCTTAGGCCACGCCTACTCGCTATGTAACTCCGCCTGCTTTGTGGGCGTGGTCTATGCAAATTGCATGGGCGTCGTTTATGCTTATTGATGGCCGTCGTCCCGTCCGCTTTGTGGGCGTGGCCTATGCAAATTAATGGGCGGCGTCCCACCTGCTTTGTGGGCGTGGCCTATGTGAATTAGTGGGCGGCGTCCCGCCTCCTTTGTGGCCGTAGTTTCGGCTACTTTGTGGGATTGGCTTATGCAAATGAAAGGGCGTGGTATGCAAATGAAGGGGATATGCAAATGAAGGGTCTTGGTATGCAAATGAAGGGGATATGCAAATGAAGGGGTGTGGTATGCAAATGAAGGGGAGTAGTATGCAAATGAAGGGCGTGTTTCGGCTACTTTGTGGGATTAGTTTATGCAAATGAAGGGCGTGGTATGCAAATGAAGGGGATATGCAAATGAAGGAGTGTGGTATGCAAATGAAGGGGAGTAGTATGCAAATGAAGGGCGTGTTTCGGCTACTTTGTGGGATTAGTTTATGCAAATGAAAGGGCGTGGTATGCAAATGAAGGGGATATGCAAATGAAGGGTCTTGGTATGCAAATGAAGGGGATATGCAAATGAAGGGGTATGGCATGCAAATTAAGGGGAGTAGTGTGCAAATGAAGGGGCATGGTTCCGGCTACTTTGTGGAATTAGTTTATGCAAATGAAGGTGCGTGGTATGCAAATGAAGGTGCGTGGTATGCAAATGAAGGTGCGTGGTATGCAAATGAAGGGGCATGGTTCCGGCTACTTTGTGGAATTAGTTTATGCAAATGAAGGGGCGTGGTATGCAAATGAAGGGGCATGGTATGCAAATGAAGGGGAGTGGTATGCAAATGAAGGTGCGTGGTATGCAAATGAAGGGGCATGGTTCCGGCTACTTTGTGGAATTAGTTTATGCAAATGAAGGTGCGTGGTATGCAAATGAAGGTGCGTGGTATGCAAATGAAGGGGATATGCAAATGAAGGGGTAAGGCATGCAAATTAAGGGGAGTAGTATGCAAATGAAGGGCGTGTTTCGGCTACTTTGTGGTATGGCTTATGCAAATGAAAGGGCGTGGTATGCAAATGAAGGGGATATGCAAATGAAGGGGTAGAGCATGCAAATTAAGGGGAGTAGTGTGCAAATGAAGGGCGTGTTTCGGCTACTTTGTGGGATTGGCTTATGCAAATGAAAGGGCGTGGTATGCAAATGAAGGGGATATGCAAATGAAGGGGTATGGCATGCAAATTAAGGGGAGTAGTGTGCAAATGAAGGTGCGTGGTATGCAAATGAAGGGGAGTGGTATGCAAATGAAGGGGAGTGGTATGCAAATGAAGGGGCATGGTTCCGGCTACTTTGTGGGATTAGTTTATGCAAATGAAGGTGCGTGGTATGCAAATGAAGGGGAGTGGTATGCAAATGCAGGGGAGTGGTATGCAAATGAAGGGGCATGGTTCCGGCTACTTTGTGGGGTTAGTTTATGCAAATGAAGGTGCGTGGTATGCAAATGAAGGGGCATGGTGCCGGCTACTTTGTGGGATTAGTTTATGCAAATGAAGGTGCGTGGTATGCAAATGAAGGGGTGTGGTATGCAATTGAAGGGGCATGGTGCCGGCTACTTTGTGGTATGCAAATGAAGGGCATGTTTGGCATGCAAATGAAGGTGCGTGGTATGCAAATGAAGGTGCGTGGTATGCAAATGAAGGGGAGTGGTATGCAAATGAAGGAGCTTGGTTTATGCAAATGAAGGTGCGTGGCATGCAAATGAAGGGGAGTGGAATGCAAATGAAGGTGCGTGGTATGCAAATGAAGGGGCATGGTTCCGGCTACTTTGTGGGATTAGTTTATGCAAATGAAGGGGTATGGTATGCAAATGAAGGTGTGTGGTATGCAGATGAAGGGCGTGTTTCGGCTACTTTGTGGGATTTGCTTATGCAAATGAAGGGGTAGGGTATGCAAATGAAGGGGCGTGGTATGCAAATGAAGGGGCGTGGTATGCAAATGAAGGGGCATGGTGCCGGCTACTTTGTGGGATTAGTTTATGCAAATGAAGGTGCGTGGTATGCAAATGAAGGGGAGTGGTATGCAAATGAAGGGCATGTTTGGCATGCAAATGAAGGTGCGTGGTATGCAAATGAAGGTGCGTGGTATGCAAATGAAGGGGAGTGGTATGAAAATGAAGGAGCTTGGTTTATGCAAATGAAGGTGCGTGGCATGCAAATGAAGGGGAGTGGTATGCAAATGAAGGGCGTGGTGACACCCACTAATTTGCATAAGCGACACCCACTAATTTGCATAGCCCACACCCACAAAGTAGCCGAAACAACGCCCTTCAAATTTTCATAACCCACTCCCACAAAGTAGCGGGAACCACGCCCCTTCATTTGCATGAACCGCTCCCACAAAGTAGCCGGAACCACGCCCTTCATTTGCATACCACTCCCCTTCATTTGCATACCACTCCCCTTCATTTGCATACCACGCACCTTCATTTGCATAAACTAATCCCACAAAGTAGCCGGAACACGCCCTTCATTTGCATGCCAGTCCCCTTCATTTGCATAGCACGCACCTTCATTTGCATACCAAGCACCTGCATTTGCATACCACTCCCTTCATTTGCATACCACGCACCTTCATTTGCATAAACCAATCCCACAAAGTAGCCGAAACATTCCCTTCATTTGCATACCACTCCCCTTCATTTGCATACCACTCCCCTTCATTTGCATACCACGCCCCTTCATTTGCATAAACCAATCCCACAAAGTAGCCGAAACATGCCCTTCATTTGCATACCACTTCCCTTCATTTGCATACCACTACCCTTCATTTGCATGCCACGCCCCTTCATTTGCATAAACCAAGCTCCTTCATTTGCATACCACTCCCCTTCATTTGCATACCACTCCCCTTCATTTGCATACCACGCACCTTCATTTGCATGCCAAACATGCCCTTCATTTGCATACCACTCCCCTTCATTTGCATACCACGCACCTTCATTTACATAAACTAATCACACAAAGTAGCCGGCACCATGCCCCTTCATTTGCATACCACGCCCCTTCATTTGCATACCACGCCCCTTCATTTGCATACCCTACCCCTTCATTTGCATAAGCAAATCCCACAAAGTAGCCGCAACACGCCCTTCATTTGCATACCGCGCACCTTCATTTGCATACCATACCCCTTCATTTGCATAAGCAAATCCCACAAAGTAGCCGAAACACGCCCTTAATTTGCATACCACTCCCCTTCATTTGCATACCACGCACCTTCATTTGCATACCACGCACCTTCATTTGCATAAACTAATCCCACAAAGTAGCCGGAACCATGCCCCTTCATTTGCATACCACTCCCCTTCATTTGCATACCACGCACCTTCATTTGCATACCATTCCCCTTCATTTGCATACCACTCCCCTTCATTTGCATGCCACGCCCCTTCATTTGCATAAACCAAGCTCCTTAATTTGCATACCACTCCCCTTCATTTGCATACCACGCCCCTTCATTTGCATAAACCAAGCTCCTTCATTTGCATACCACGCACCTTAATTTGCATACCACTCCCCTTCATTTACATACCATGCCCCTTCATTTGCATACCACGCACCTTCATTTGCATAAACTAATCCCACAAAGTAGCCGGAACCATGCCCCTTCATTTGCATACCACTCCCCTTAGTTTGTATACCACGGACCTTCATTTGCATAAACTAATCCCACAAAGTAGCCGGAACCATGCCCCTTCATTTGCATACCACTCCCCTTCATTTGCATACCACGCACCTTAATTTGCATACCATTCCCCTTCATTTGCATACCACTCCCCTTCATTTGCATACCACGCACCTTCATTTGCATAAACTAATCCCACAAAGTAGCCGGAACCATGCCCCTTCATTTGCATACCACTCCCCTTCATTTGCATACCACGCACCTTAATTTGCATACCATTCCCCTTCATTTGCATACCACTCCCCTTCATTTGCATACCACGCACCTTCATTTGCATAAACTAATCCCACAAAGTAGCCGGAACCATGCCCCTTCATTTGCATACCACTCCCCTTCATTTGCATACCACGCACCTTAATTTGCATACCATTCCCCTTCATTTGCATACCACTCCCCTTCATTTGCATACCACGCACCTTCATTTGCATAAACTAATCCCACAAAGTAGCCGGAACCATGCCCCTTCATTTGCATACCATGCCCCTTCATTTGCATACCACGCACCTTCATTTGCATACCACTCCCCTTCATTTGCATAACATGCCCCTTCATTTGCATACCACGCACCTTCATTTGCATACCACTCCCCATCATTTGCATAAGCCAATCCCACAAAGTAGCCGAAACACGCCCTTCATTTGCATAAACCGCTCCAACAATGTAGGCGCCGACACCCACTCATTTGCATAAGCGACACCAACTAATTTGCATAGCCCACACCCACAAAGTAGCAGGAACCACGCCCTTCATTTGCATAACCCACACCCACAAAGTAGCCGGAACCACGCCCTTCATTAGCATAAACTGCTCCCACAAAGTAAGGCCTAAGTTAGCGAGAATAGTTGCGAAATTCGACAGAACAAATCCGAGACCATCACCGCAACCGGGTCGCGGCCCCGATCGCAGCCGTATAGGGTTTGGGCCAAACGGACATACGGTCGCGACAGTAGCCCTGCACGAAAGCCTCGAAATTTGCGACTTTGACGCGAAAGTCGCAGAACAAATCCGAGACCATCACCGCCTTGAACGAACGCCTACGAATTGCCGACTTTGACGCGCGACAACGCGCCAACGATAAAACATCACGGTCCGACGTTCGGATATGTCGGAGAGCCAGCCGAGATGAACGGTTAGGTGTCTCGGACGTACGCCTCCGACAGTCGTACAAAACGTCCTTCACTTTGGCTCTGTGCATGCAGACACGTCATAGACCCATAGACTCTAACAGCGTCCTGGCTGAAAAATTGAAACGAGACCGCACCTCCTAGAAAGGTCGCCTGAGGACGTTCTATAGATCCATGCGTGCGACTCCGGGAGCTCTATAACATATCCGAAAATCAGCCCGGAAGGCCTCACCGTCGTGGCGTTCCAGTGAAGCAAAGTTTGACGTTCACGCGCGCCTACGCCGACGATCGTAAGTCTGTTCGGGATGGGCCGAACACCTCTGCGATCGCGGCGACGAGCCGATCTTCGTGATGGTCTGAGTTTTTTTCTGCGACCTCGGGAACCTCAAATCTGACCCGAGGCCTAGCATTGCATTGTAGTTCCCTTTATCGGACGCTTGTAAGAGTCCCACAAAATCGAGACCAACGCCATTTTATTCGCCATGGCCTGAATATGGATATTCGGGGGTGTTACATATTTAAAAAAATATCTATCACTTAATTGTTAAGGCATTTGGCCCAAAGGTCACCCTGGCAGTCTTTCGGCTGACCTTTGACCTTTGCAAACGTCGTGGAAATTCGAGACTGGTTCCATTGGATTCGACATGTCCTGAATATGGATATTGGAGGTTCTTACATATTTTAAAAAATATATATCACCCCGTTTTTTTTAAGAATTTGGCCCAAAGGGTCACCGTTGCAGTCTTTCTGCTGACCATTGACCTTTGCAAACGTCCTGTAAAGTCGAGACCGGCCCCATTGAATTTGGGACGCTCTAAATATGAATAAAATGTCTCGTTTGCGAAGAATAGGGTTAGGGAACATATTTTAAAGGTGTGTTTTGTCTGTTTTCACTTCTGTGGAGAGAGGGGAGAGAGGAGGCAGTCTTTTTGCTGACCATTGACCTTTGCAAACGGCGTGGAGAGCCCAGACCGACGCCATTGGATTCTGCATTTTCTAAATATGAATAAAATGTCTAGTTTGTGAAGAATAACATTAATGAACATGTTGTGTTTTGTGTTTTAGAGGAGAGAGAGGAGAGGAGGGGAGAGGCATATGCCTTCATACATGTGGATGGGCTGTGGCGCTGTTCTGAATTCCACTGGCAGATGACGGTCTTTTCTTTGATTCGTTTCTCTGACTTCCTATGTAAGTGCTGCTATTAAAATGCTTACTTTAAAAAGACTAAAATAGCTAAAATACAACAATTCATGGTCATAAGTTCATAAAGCATAATTCATAATAATGTCATGATACAATAATAAATATGTGGTTCATAATTGATTTCATATGAGGTTAAAAATGTAAACATGATGTGATGATAACTTTCTGAGGCAGAACCAAGTTCCCTGTCTGTCAGTAGCAACACTGGACCATGATTGATTGACTGATTGATGCATGATTGCCTGGCATTGCACACAGGTGGTACAAACATTTCTCTCACTCATTCAGACTCTGGTCTGCACAAGGAAGCACACTCGCAGCAGAGTAGTGTGTTTGAACTGTTTAAAGTTATTAAACACGGTCAAAAGGACATTCAAAGGACTGTATGAAACTCAAGAAGCATCAAGAACCTCTTTACACAACAAGCGGCCAATGAGGTATTATTATTTGAGAGTTATCTTTGTTGTGTTGTATTGTGGTGTTTTGACGGACACGTTCACCTGCGCATCGCGCAAATCTACATGTTTTGTATTTCTTTGTTTGATCAATATTATGTATTGCGACGTAATTTGTTGATTGTTTATGTGTTTATTATTTTGTGTGAACATAGTTCTCACGGCATGGAACAGCAGAGGGATGAGAAGAATGCCCAATAAATGCCCGTTTATAAAGAACCGACCTGTGTCGTCAATGTTGTGAGAAGAGCTACATCCTACGTGTGTGTTTCGTGTCGTGTCATTCATCATCACTTTGTTTACTTTACTTTATCACAGCTAACAGTCACATCAAGGTCTGTGAAATAGTTAGTAATGAATCAATAGCTGACTGTCGCGATTTTGGCTTTTATGGTGAATGTTTTACAACTATATGAACTTCAACTTTGGCCAGTAGTTGTACAAAGCCATGGGTCTGAATGTAAACAAAGTATATGCTGCTTTATAAGACAACGTTTTATTTTTATATTGAGTGGTGGTGTGATTTGCATGTTATGTAATGAGTCCGAGTTTGTATTGTGCTAAACCAGTCACCAGTAGCATGGATAAGAAGCTAACTATGCTAATCAGAATTAGCATTAAGCTAACTGCATCCACTATAATGTTACACATTATATTAATGTGCTCTGTGTGTTCAGCCATGGCCAGGACGTCGAGGCACGACCGAGAGATGGCGCTGGACGCCAAGAGACGTCTGTGTGTGAGTTCAGATCCCGTGGAGAGGCTGAGGCTGCAGTGCCTGGCCCGAGGGTCGTCTGGCATCAATGGCCTGGGCAGGTGAGTGTGTGCGCGTGCGTGTGTGTGCGCGCGTGCCTCCCTCAGGCACAGCAGAGGCGTACATACAGACAGTTGGACTGTGAGGTGACGTGGCAGCCCTCCTCCTCGCCATCACCCAGGAAGCCTTGGAGGTGTCGGCCGGTGTTGCTGGGCTCTATAACATATGAAAATCAGACCGGAAGGCCTTACCGTTGTGGCGTTCTACAGAAGCAAAGGTTTTAAATAGCAGACCTACAAGCTCGTAGCGCGCCACTCGGTGTAGTGGAACGTTCGCGCACGCCATGTCGACTAGAAAGGTCGCCCGAGGACGTACTACAGTTCCACGCGTGCGTCTCTGGGAGCTCTATAACATATCCGATAATCAGACCGGAAGGCCTTACCGTTGTGGCGTTCTACAGAAGCAAAGGTTTTAAATAGCAGATCTACAAGCTCGTAGCGCGCCACTCGGTGTAGTGGAACGTTCGCGCGCGCCATGTCGACTAGAAAGGTCGCCCGAGGACGTACTACAGTTCCACGCGTGCGTCTCTGGGAGCTCTATAACATATCCGATAATCAGACCGGAAGGCCTTACCGTTGTGGCGTTCTACAGAAGCAAAGGTTTTAAATAGCAGATCTACAAGCTCGTAGCGCGCCACTCGGTTTAGTGGAACGTTCGTGCACGCCATGTCGACTAGAAAGGTCGCCCGAGGACGTACTACAGTTCCACGCGTGCGTCTCTGGGAGCTCTATAACATATCCGATAATCAGACCGGAAGGCCTTACCGTTGTGGCGTTCTACAGAAGCAAAGGTTTTAAATAGCAGACCTACAAGCTCGTAGCGCGCCACTCGGTGTAGTGGAACGTTCGCGCACGCCATGTCGACTAGAAAGGTCGCCCGAGGACGTACTACAGTTCCACGCGTGCGTCTCTGGGAGCTCTATAACATATCCGATAATCAGACCGGAAGGCCTTACCGTTGTGGCGTTCTACAGAAGCAAAGGTTTTAAATAGCAGATCTACAAGCTCGTAGCGCGCCACTCGGTGTAGTGGAACGTTCGCGCGCGCCATGTCGACTAGAAAGGTCGCCCGAGGACGTACTACAGTTCCACGCGTGCGTCTCTGGGAGCTCTATAACATATCCGATAATCAGACCGGAAGGCCTTACCGTTGTGGCGTTCTACAGAAGCAAAGGTTTTAAATAGCAGATCTACAAGCTCGTAGCGCGCCACTCGGTTTAGTGGAACGTTCGTGCACGCCATGTCGACTAGAAAGGTCGCCCGAGGACGTACTACAGTTCCACGCGTGCGTCTCTGGGAGCTCTATAACATATCCGATAATCAGACCGGAAGGCCTTACCGTTGTGGCGTTCTACAGAAGCAAAGGTTTTAAATAGCAGACCTACAAGCTCGTAGCGCGCCACTCGGTGTAGTGGAACGTCGCGCGTGCGCCATGTCGACTAGAAAGGTCGCCCGAGGACGTACTACGGTTCCACACGTGCGTCTCGGGGAGCTCTATAACATATCCGAAAATCAGACCGGAAGGCCTTACCGTTGTGGCGTTCTACAGAAGCAAAGGTTTTAAATAGCAGATCTACAAGCTCGTAGCGCGGCACCGAGTGCCGCGCTATGAGCTTGTAGGTCTGCTATTTTTGAAAAATCGTGAAAATGTGGCCCAAATGTTTGAATATATTCTTTCAGAGCGTTCGTTTTTAGCTCAAGTTTTTCAGAAAACTCAGAATTTAGAAGGCATTTGTGGAACTTAACTACCCTAAATCAAAATCTGACCCAGGGAATAATAATAATAATAATAGGGAATTAAACTTTTGAACTAGTGGGCCCAGAATACCAAAACAACCCTACCACACAGATTCACAGTACAGAAATGGCAGCGCAAACACAACACACTTAAGGGACAAAAGGATTGAATGTTATAAAACTTAAAAAGACAATGATGCACAAAAGTATAGTGGTCAAAATGGCTTTTTGTTGTTGTTGTTGTGCGTTTGATCTTGATGTGATACAGTTTCCAGTGACGATACTGTAGTGAATGAACATGTCATTCATATTTCTTGGTTTTTTGTATAGTCGAATGTGACACAGATGAAGGTTCAAAGGTCAAACTCCTGATCACAGCACCAAATGGACACACAACTGGAGTTTCACGAAACATTTTGACTACCTAACGCCCCCCCCCCCCCCCGTCCCCACCCGCTGAAAAAAAAAGAAGAAAAAAAAAAACGCACCAAAAATAAAATTTGACGCTTTATGGAAAACCTGCTGCCTTAAAAAATGTAAATGTTGTAAAGCACTTTTTGTCACTTCTGAGTGATTTTTTTTTTTTTGGTTAAGAGTTTGTTTAGTCTTGAGGATTGTAATGTGTGGAAGCATGTTTTATTTTTATCGTTTTATTTTTATTATCCTTGTAAAGGGGAATAGTGCAAAGAACGAGGGACAACACACTGAACACAGCAGCACCCCCTAGTGGTCTATGGGGTGCGGTGCGTGTGTTCAGCCTACCTCAGTGGTCAGCGTGCCTGGCCTGATTTACACTTCGTCCTAACCGTGCCGGAAAAGAAAAAGTTGGCGATTTGTCACACAAATTATTGAGATTAACAGTCATTGTGTTTTTCTTTTGGAAATTTGAA
Source organism: Electrona antarctica (assembly GCF_951216825.1). Classification (NCBI taxonomy): domain Eukaryota; kingdom Metazoa; phylum Chordata; class Actinopteri; order Myctophiformes; family Myctophidae; genus Electrona; species Electrona antarctica. The sequence continues at coordinate 46,322,122 of NC_136795.1, forward strand.
CATTATGCATAGAAATTACAATAATCTGTTTGCCTTTTTAGGCTTCGTAATAAAAAAAAAGTGCACAGGGCAGATATGACAAATAACTGAAATATACCAAGTAATTACCGGCATTTATTATACATTTCATACTTTCAAATAATAATGGTGGTAATAGCTGATCTACAAGCTTACAACGCGGACGTGTTGTGTTTCTGTTTTTTATGTGTGAAAACTTTTCAACATTGACATTATGACCATAATTGCGATTATACCTCAGATAATTGCGATTTAGACGCTTATGTAATTATTGTGACAACCCCCCTAGGCCTCATTCACACGTATCAAACACCAATCAAGCAAATGTTTGGTCGTTTTTTTGGGCCACCACACTGCTTTTCCAATGGTTGTCGCATGGTTTGACCAAACATTTGTGTTTGATGAGGGGGGGGAGGGGCAGAACACCACCAGCAATCGAACACAAATGTTTGATCAAACCATGTGACTCCCATTGGGAAAAGCATTGTGGTGGCCCCAAAAAAAACAACCAAACATCTGCTTGATTGGTGTTTGGTACGTGTGAATGAGGCCCTAGACTCGTGAGCTTGTAAATCAGTTTCTGGTGCATGTCGTAAGACGGAGTTAGCCCTTCACCAAGTCCCTCCCCAACCCATCCTTGTCCAATAGGCACGTTAGCAGCGAAGAAAGCTTGACCTGCACAGCAACCGTTGCTAAACTATTTTGGATTGGACAATTGTTTTTTGGGGTGGGATTTAGTGAAGGGCTAAATTAGACGGGATGTGAAAGACATTGTGGGACTTTCTCCTCCAAAGGGCACGGATGATGATGATGACATTGTTCTATGGTTGTTTTTGTGGTTTTTCTAAACACCCGGGTATAGAGAAATGACTATTAAAAAGCAGTGGCGTGCACAGATAGACACTAGGGGGTGCTAGAGCACCCCCTGCCCTTTTGGCAATGTGCCCTTTTGAAAAAAAAAAAGAAACAAAAACTTTTTTTTCTCTTTTTTTATTTTATTTTTTTAAAATAGCAGACCTACAAGCTCATAGCGCGCCACTCGGTGGCGCGCTATGAGCTTGTAGATCTGCTATTTTTCAATAGCTAAAGCATAACATAATGCTAACACCAAAAGGGGTTCCCGCCCAAAATGGATTAAGGCAACCGGCCGGTTCCACACGCTGCACAAGGTGCCCTTTTTTAACTTGAGCACCTGCCCCTCTAAATGTCTGTGCACGCCACTGCCATTGTTCTATGGTTGTTTTTGTGGTTTTTCTAAACACCCGGGTATAGAGAAATGACTATTAAAAAAAATTGTGCAATGTAAGAGGTAAAACTATAAAGGGTGGATTATAGGAAAGCATCGTAATAAATACATGGATCTCGATTGAATATACCTTTTATTTTATTTTATATATATATAAATGTCAGTCCAAGTTAACACAGATGCTGTATGATACAATCTGCAAAGGTGGGGAAAAATGCACAATTGTTACGATTAAAGATTGTTTCAGATTAATGTCCATTGCTGTGAGATGCTTTTATTTGATCGTTATTTTGCCGCATGGGCCCTATAGAGCGTCGCAGTCCCGCCCCCCTACCAGGGCCCAGGAAAATAAATCCCTGTTCATTTTCCTCAGACTTTTCAGAAAGTATTTATTTAAAGACGTTTACGCCGCGGACAAAGCCAACTCTTCTACAAATCATGACAATAAACACAATGTTTTGGGCCAAACAAAGAATTAGAAAGTAGAAAAAACCCACTGTTGTCAGGATTTGTCGAGTTGGCTTTGTACGACGCTTAAAAAAGGTCTTTAAATAAATACTTTTTGAAATGTCTTTTTGAAATACATTTGGGAATTATTTCCTGGGCCTGGCGTCGTCATGATTGGGGGCGGGACTGTGACGCTCTATGCCATGGGGAACTTACTAGTACAATCATATACTGTAGTTATGTACTGTTTTTACAAGATGTAGTAGACACTGGCAGCACTCAGTACATGCATCCCTCATTATCTTAGATGGGATCATATATAGCCAACCCATTTTTATGGGTCTCATGTAAAAAATATTCCTCATTTTTCATACATTTAACATTTTGCTAAAATGTCACTATAGAAAAGAACCATGCCTTCATACCAATACAGATTCAAGTTGTTAACACCCTTTTGGTGTTTTAAGCATTACGTTATACTTTAGCTATTGAAAAATAGCAGATCTACAAGCTCGTAGCGCGGCACCGAGTGCCGCGCTACGAGCTTGTAGGTCTGCTATTTTTGAAAAATCGTGAAAATGTGGCGCAAAACTTTGAATATATATATTCTTTCAGAGCGAACGTTTTTTAACTCATATCTTTGCTCCTGGGGGGGGGGGGGGGGGGGGACCCTGGAACAACATATTTTCAGATGAGGGTCAGTGGCCAATTACATATCATTTTGGGGGTCCTTGACATGAAAATGTTTGAGAACAACTGACAGAAACGAGGTTTTTCAGAAAACTGTCAGGATTTAGAAGGCATCTGTAGAATCATTCCCAGGTCATAATGGGTTAAGATAAGTAAGAAAGACCATGTAAGTAACCATGATAAGTAAGAAAGATCCATGTTCAGTGAAGAGTGGTATAAGCATGCATTAAAGTTCTCAGTTGCCACAGCTGATTTCAATCATGAGTCGTGTGGATTCCATATATGTCGGCAGCATGTCTCCTATGGAAGCATGTAGCGCAGCAAAAATTGCTCACAACACGTCAAAGTAGCAGAATAGAATATATATTCATAAGCATATTCCATGAGTGAGGGGTATGATGTTGGAAGACCATCCCGAAACCCTGTGTTGACCTCAGGATACATCACTGAGGATACGTCCCAGGTGCATCCATGCGATGTATTTTTTAGTTATAGTTTTCTATTTATAGTTACTCATAGGAATAGACTATGTGACGAACCAGGTATAGTCTGGTGACCACCGGAGAGACGGGTGACAGCCGGAATGTAGACGGCACCCGGGTGAGCAGTATGGGTTGGTGCCCCATACTCCTCCTCCGTGAGGAGGAAACCCTCGGTGAGGCCTTTAGGAGGGCCATGCAAGCAGCAAGCGAAGCCGCAGCACCATTTCCCTGCGGAACCATTGCCCACCACTCCTGAATGAAGTGTCTGGTGCTGGGACCCTGGTGCAACGCACAGGCCTGGTGAGAGCAGGAGTGGACCTGGTGAGACGTAGGAGGGGCCCGGACAGGAGACGACCCACAGAGCCTAGTCCTTCCATGCACCAGAAGTGTACCTCCCAGCCACTGGCAGAGTAGTTCTGGAGTAGTGCCAACGGATTGTGTGGCCCTGGTTTTGCCCTAGTAATGGGACTGATCGAGGGTAGATATTGGGACGTAAGTCGGGACTTGATCACCCCGGCTGGGTCACCTGAGTGAGGGGTATGATGTTGGAAGACCCGAAACCCCATTGACCTCGGGATACATCACTGAGGATACGTCCCAGGTGCATCCATGCGATGTATTTTTAGTTAGTCATGAAATTGTAATAGTCTTGGATATTTCATAAAAGCAAAAGGAAAAAAGCCTCATTCTGTGAACAAGAACAGACTAGGTTTACAATAATGCCTAAACATAATTCTAATAAAAATGTTTCAGTCATGAGATTTGAGGATTAAGAGGTTGAAGTTATCTCAATCGCTGCGCCAGTGCGCACACATCTCTCTGCTGACACTTGAATGTAAGCGCAGTGTCACTACTAGTTCACAAACGTTATGACATTGTTGTAAATATTACTTATATATTCTTTATAAATGTTGTCCCCAGACCACGGCTATAGAGCGTCGCAGTCCCGCCCCCTTTCATGACTATGCCAGGCCCAGGAAATAATTCCCAATGCATTTTTCCTCATAGACATTTCAAAACGTATTTATTTAAAGACCTTATAAGCGTCGTACAAAGCCAACTCGAGTAGTGACAAATCATGACAACAAACACAATATTTTGGACCAAACAAATAATTACAAAGAAGAAAAACAACAAAAAAAGTGTAACCTGCCGTTTTCTTCTTCTTTCTAATTATTTGTTCGGCCCGAAGAATTGTGTTTGTTGTCATGATTTGTCACGACAAGAGTTGGCTTTGTACGACGCTTAAAAGGTCTTTAAATAAATACCTTTTGAAAAGTCTATGAGGAAAATTAACGGAGAATCATTTCCTGGGCCCTGGTAGGGGGCGGGCCTGCGACACTCTAGGGTTCAGCATTTAGGGCGGGACCCCCTTTTGGTGTTTTAAGCATTATGTTATACTTTGGCTATTGAAAAATAGCAGATCTACAAGCTCATAGCGCGGCACCGAGTGCCGCGCTATGAGCTTGTAGATCTGCTATTTTTAACTCAAACGTTTAAACTCAAATCTTTGCTTCTGGGGGGCCGTCCCTGGGAACAACATTTTCAGATGGGGGTCGGCGGGCCAAATACATATATAACCTTGTCCTTGACATGAAAACGTTTGAGAACGACTGACATAGAAACATGGGTTTTTCAGAAAACTGTCATGATTTAGAAGGCATTTGTAGAATCATTCCCAGGTCGTAATGGGTTAAGATAAGTAAGAAAGACCATGTAAGTAACCATGATAAGTAAGAAAGATCCATGTTCAGTGAAGAGTGGTATAAGCATGCATTAAAGTTCTCAGTTGCCACAGCTGATTTCAATCATGAGTCGTGTGGATTCCATATATGTCGGCCTCGGCCTCAGGTCTAAATAGGATCCAAGGTATGGGTTCAGATGGTTAAAGATGGAGTGCCGTGATTTTTTTCCACCCTAAAACATGATCATCAGGCCTTATTGTTATATAAGGAGGTATAATTTTTTTTTTAAAGTGTACAGTATTTGTTAAAATGTTGTTTTTATGTGGGCACGCCCACCAGTTCATTAAGTATGCCTGGTTTGCCTGGTGGGTGGTGATCCACCTGAACTGAAGCCGCACCCACAGCTGTAGCTGTATGATAAAGGGGGAGGGGTTAGGGGAGGGGCTGATAGTGTGATGTCACTATATTACTGTTTATTTCATTGGCCTGTTTGACTGTCAAGGGTTCAGCCTCCAGGAAGAAACCCTAAATACAAAGTTAATACACCATTGCACATAAAAACAACCCCAGGGTGTCTAATGAAGTACTGTCACCTCATAGACACATGAAAAACTGGAAAAATACAAACATTGTGGCACTCCATCTTTAATATCCAAGGTACTCTGCCTCCAGACTGTCACTGGCCACGCTGTGGAGCCGATCCTTCGCATATTTAATGTAGCTGTTGATCTCTGAGATCCGCAGTCTGTTCCTCTTCACTTCCTCCTCCTGGATCTTGAATTAAAGAGACAAGAAAGAAACCAGTGATACATCTATTCTAAAAGCATATAGACATTGATCGATCGAATACTTTATTACAGGGATGTCAAACTCAAATACACAGTGGGCCAAAATAAAGAAATCGGTCGAGATCGAGGGCCGGACTGTGTTTCAACACACGGGCACCGCGGTCATGAGGACGTCCCAGGCAAACAGCAAAAAAGTAAATGCATTTAAAACTGAAAATGCATTATTATTAAGCTCAGTTTCCTGTTCTATGATCCTCACCAAGCACTGATTTCATAGTATGTGATATGTGCCAATGCACTCGCAGTGAATTGTCGGACTTGTAGTATTATGGTGGTCCGTGCAATATACTAATTGTCTCCACCAGGCCGAAGGCATGGTGAGAGAGTATGTTTTGCACTCCGTCCGTGTGTGTGTGTGTGTGTGTGTCCGTCCGTGTGTGTGTCCGTGTGTCCTTCCGTCCGTCCGTTACCAGCTAATCTCCGGCACCGTTAACCCGGTCGATGCCAAACTTTGCACACACACTCCCTAGATGCCAACGATGAACCTCTGCCCCGCATTTTCCAGAACGGCCTGTTATAGCGCCACCATGAGGCAGCTTTTCACATTTGTTACCTAAAACTGCACCGATCTGCGTGAAACGTTGCATGCACACTCCCTAGAGGCCAAGGACAAACCTTTGACCTGCATTTTCCGCATCTGCCTTTTATAGCGCCACCAGGAGGCCGACTTTTGTAAAACACATTTTTGGATATTACTCCTCCAGATTCTGTCCAAAAATCTCACAAATCGTTACACAGTATCTCTATGGTCATGTGCTCAAGTCGGATCTGTCCGATATTTCATATTCCACCCTAATTGGCTATAATTGCCTTTCACAGTTTGCAAGATTGCCCCGTTTTGAACAACAGACTCAAATCAGGAACACAGCATGCAATTTACGTGAAATCTTTCACACATTTTCTTACTAGGCTGAGGAATATATCCCACCCTTTTCACATTGGCCTGTTATAGCGCCACCAACAGGTTGATTTTTGCAAAACAGGTTGATTGGAACAAAATGCCTCAAATCATCCAATTGCCATACAAGGCAAACATGTTTATATTACTACTAAACATTTTGCCAAACATCTCACACAGTCCTATCCTCCTGGTGGAGACCTGTGCCCAGAAGGGCACTTTTTCTAGTTAAATATCATCCCGCGGGCCAAAGATAATTCATCCACGGGCCTGATTTGGCCCCTGGGCCTTGAGTTTGACATATATGCTTTATTAGTATAATAATAATGAATTAAGTGCCTGGTGCAATGGGACTGATCGAGGGTAGCTATACTGGGACGTATAAGTTGGGACTTTGATCACCCCGGCTGGGTCACCTGAGTGAGGGGTATGATGTTCGCGAGACCCGAAACCCCCGATGACCTTGGGATACATCACTGAGGATACGTCCCAGGTGCAGCCATGGGGATACATCACTGAGCATACGTCCCAGGTGCATCCATGTGATGTTTGTGTATTTATGTGAACCATACAGAGCATACAGTAGATACATATATGATGAACACATTAATATGTGTCATCAACAAATACACAAATAGCTATATTTACAGAGGAGGAAAGGGGGAAACGCTGGCAGTGTGTATGATCTCTCATTTCTTATTGGATTTAGTATCCAACTCCACTTGTGGTGTTATGATGCTTTCTCAAAGGCAAGTTTTGAAAGAAGCCAGTGGTTCACTGTTCACATCCTTTGATGATGACAGGACATTCCTAGCGGAATTCCCCAATATGGTGGTAAGCAGGGCCGGATCTACCATATGGGCACTTTGGGCACGTGCCCAGGGGCCCTTGGGCACCAGGGGCCCCTCAAAAAAAGAACATTTCCCTGCTAATCCGAATGAAATAAATGGTGTCTAAAAAGATTAGAGTTTTATTGTTGGTGAGAAGGGCAGCTGAAAAGTGCAATTGTGTTTAAAGCAGCAACAATGCGCTAGATTGGCTGTCACTCTGGGGGGGGGTAGGCGGCCGGAAATAGGCCAATATAACGGCATAAAACTGCCCCAAAACGGCTCCAAAACAGCAAAAATGTTGCGCGCGCGTGAAGGGGGGCCCTTCGAGCTTCAGTGCCCAGGGGCCCTCAGAGGTGTTAATCCAGCCCTGGTGGTAAGTAGTAGAATGAATATGTTTCCATGTTTGTGCTAAATTCGGGTGCCACCATATCGTCGTAGGCACTCCTTCTGGTGTTGTGACTGTGGGTGTCACTCACCTCTGGGATATGAGACCTGCAGGGCCGCTGGGCAATAGATCAATATCATATTGATATGTGACAGATATCGTCTGGGATTTTGGACATTATCTTAATATCATCATATGGCATAAGTGTTGTCTTTCCCTGGTTTTTTGAGTGGTGTAAACCACTCCAACAACTGCAAAATGAGCACGGTTGCTATGGTCACTCAGTTCACACGGGTGTGATTTCATTACGTCAGACATTACGTCAGACCACAGCTGATCAGGCTATATAATACCTTACACCACTCAGTTCACACGGGTGTGATTTTTTTATCAACAATAGTCAACAAAAATAGCGAATCCACAAACTCGCGACACGTGGTGATGGACGTGGTGATGGACGTGATGCATCACATTTGAGAAAAGTGTAAAAAGAAAATGTATATCGTCGTCACAACGTATATGAATATTACCGCCTCGATATGGAGGTATTTTGGTGAAAAACATGATTGTGATTGTTAGGTTTTGTCCATGGACCATATGCAGACCGCGGCCATCTTACCATAAGTTAATGGCAAGGTGCAACTTCCCATAGACAGCCCATTCATCCAAACAGAAAAGTCCTATCTGATTGTATTACACAACGTCAAACTCATCAACATTGCAGCTGTACGGAAAGCTTGAATTATTCTCTTTCTATCCTCAGTGTTTGTTTCATAAAAAATCACACCTGTGTGAACTGAGTGGTGCAACTCCCCTCCCCCCCCTCTCTCTCTCTCATTAGCAGGCAACAGTGCAGCACTATCTCTCTCTCTCTCTCTGTTTCTGGCACAACAGCGCCACTTTTGCCCCTACTGGTACTCATAGTCACACACATTGCTGTTCCTTGGAGTGCAGGTTGCACCACTCAAAAATCCAATATAGACATGTTATGAGCTATAATTTCTGTCCTTGCAGGTGATTATCTTTCTAAGTGTTGCAGTTTGGAAGTGCTCGTTAGATATCACTCAACTGCCCTGCGTATAGCACCTGTTTTGAATTTGCACATACTGCAGGAGGCAGCAGGACATTGCTTTACTGAAAACGAGTGGTTCCAAAATCTGATGGGAAGATGGCCGCGGTCTGCAAATGGTCAATACGGTCCATGCAGCAGCCCTAAAGGTGAGGGTGGTCTTCTCTTCCTACCCGTCTCATGAGCTCTGCCATCCAGGCGTTGACGCGCGTCACCAGCTCATCCTCTCGGTTGTTGATGTGCAGCAGGTGCTTCTCGTTAGAGGCGGACACCGTGTTGGTCAGGGTGTCTTTGTTCACAAACAGCTGCAATGAGAGGCGGACACCGTGTTGGTCAGGGTGTCTTTGCTCACAAACAGCTGCAATGAGAGGCGGACACCGTGTTGGTCAGGGTGTCTTTGTTCACAAACAGCTGCAATGAGAGGCGGACACCGTGTTGGTCAGGGTGTCTTTGTTCACAAACAGCTGCAATGAGAGGCGGACACCGTGTTGGTCAGGGTGTCTTTGCTCACAAACAGCTGCAATGAGAGGCGGACACAGTGTTGGTCAGGGTGTCTTTGCTCACAAACAGCTGCAATGAGAGGCGGACACCGTGTTGGTCAGGGTGTCTTTGCTCACAAACAGCTGCAATGAGAGGCGGACACCGTGTTGGTCAGGGTGTCTTTGCTCACAAACAGCTGCAATGAACAACAATTATCAATTATTGTTTTACTTAAGTAAAAGTACCAATACTGCAATTTAGAACTACTTTGTTACAAGTAAAAGTACGGAATTGAAAATGTACTTGAGTAAAAGTACAAAAGTATCGGCATCAAAATGTACTTAAAGTACTACAAGTAAAAGTACTCATTGTGCAGAATGTGCCATTTCACAAGTTCAAAATGTGTACAAAATCTATTGAAAATAACAGATCAACAAGCTCACAATGCGTCGCATTGTGAGCTTGTAGATCGGCTATTTTCAAATGGCCGAAATGAATAGGGTTGAAGTGGTTAATGTATGTTTTCTAATCAAAATTAAAATCTCCAAAAGTAACTAGTAACTAAAGTTTTCAAATAATTGTAGTGAAGTAAAAGTACAAATTTTGGCTCTGAGATAGTAGAGTAGAAGTAAAAGTACTGGAAATTGGAAATACTCAAGTAAAGCACAAATACCTCAAAACTGTACTTAAGTACAGTACTTAAGTAAAAGTACTTAGTTACTTTCCACCACTGTTGAAATGTACGTATGCACCGTCAGCTTGTAGATCTGCCATTTCTGAATAGCCAGCGTATCATTATAAAGTGGTTATGATGATTGTGATGCTGTATTAACACATTTAGCTGGGGCGCCCCTGGAACCCCACCAAGGACCTCTGGAGGCAGTGGCGTGCACAGACATTTAGAGGGGCAGGTGCTCAAGGAAAAAAAGGGCACATTGTGCAGCGCGTGGAACCGGCCGGTTGCCTAAATAGTGTGAGATTTATAGATTATGGGGACTAAATAATATATTAGCTTTTTTATCAAGAATTGATCAATGTCACCATGGTCCACATACTGTACTAACCCTAACCCACTGTACAAAAAAAATAAAAATAAAGTTTTTTTTTTTTTTTTTTCAAAAGGGCACATTGCCAAAAGGGCAGGGGTGCTCTAGCACCCCCTAGTGTCTATCTGTGCACACCACTGTCTGGAGGTCCCGGGACCCCAGAACCCACTGGTCTGCTACGCTGAGAGTGTTAGAAATGGGACCAAATGTAAGTGCTGTAGATAGATTTAATCATACATCTAAGCACTATTGTGTGTTTCTAATGCTCAAAAACATAAAATAGACACCACGACATGTTGCCAAAAGTGTCAGAAAGTTAAGGTATGGCCTGGACTGGCCAAGCGGTCCAGGCACCTAGGCTGGTAAGCCGGCCTGACATGGTGTCGCTGGTTCGAGTCCCGAGCCCGACGGCCTTTGCTGCGTGTCTTCCCCCCCATCTCTCTCCCCCTTTCCTGTCAAACTACTGTAAATCGATCAATAAAGGCAAAAAAGATCTTAAAAAAACAAAACAAAGTTAACGTATAACTATAATTTAGCTATCACATAGCTTGGACATATGCAAATTAGGGGTCCAGAGAGTCTCAACCATAAAGGAATAGCCTCATATCTCCCTCAGAGCCTGGACTATGGGTCAGAAGATGAGATAAGTATATGTATGATGTGATGACATCACACTGACCATTCTGACGTCATCAGGAAGCTCCTCCGTCAGTGTGTTCTTGGCGACCTTCTCCAGGGTGGCCACGGCGGCCTCCGTGACCTCCTTATGGTGGTTGTTCTCGAGGTCACGGCACTGGGCGAAGGTACGGCGAGGTCAAAGAATACCTCTATAAAATTACACAGTGTACACATCGAAAAGCAACACAGCAGACAATAATGCGTTACAAAAATGACTGTACAAAAGGTCTCAGTCATTCAGAAATAGTGTTTGTTCATGCGCTGCATGGTCACTGGGCTCTCACTGACTCCAATGCATTCCACCGAACTTCCGGGTGTAGTTTGGCTGCCATGTGGTGCCACGAATCTGCCGTCTACTCTGGTCTGGAATTGCATGATAGCGAAAATGACGTCGATGACCTTACCTCCTTTCCATATACCTTGCATCGTACCTGGCCTACTGAGTGGCAAAAAAACTACTTTCTGGCCTTGACAGCCCATACCTGTACATCCAAACAGAAAAGTCCTATCTGATTGCATTAACCCATTTTGACCTGACCTCAAAATTTTAAAAAAATCCCCCAGTTTTCTGAAATAAATATTTTCACGATTTTTCAAAAATAGCAGACCTACAAGTTTGCTTGTAGATCTGCTATGTTTCAATAGCTAAATTATAACATAATGTTTAAAACACCAAAAGGGTTCCCGCCCAAAATGGGTTAAACTCACTTTGCCACTCGATTTGCCACTCAACTTTAAGCATGTGCATACCGGTCCGTTTGATTGGATCGGCAAACACGTGTTTACAGTTCAAATCTGCTGCAGAGCCAATCAAACGACACTATATGGTGCAATGTTCATATATAAATGTAAACATTAGACATTAAGGCTGCAGGCTGTGAAGTTGACAAATACAAAGGATATATTCCTTGAGCGGTTTCAGTGAAGCTGCCGACCATGTTAGAGATGTTCCTCTCAAAGTCTTTGATGAGGTCCTGGAACGAACGAACGAATGAATGAATGAATGAATGAATGAACGAACGAACGAACGAACGAACGAATCTGTTATAGTACCCATGTGCGCGCGCGCGCGCACACACACACACACACACACACACACACACACATTACATTACATTACATTACAGTCATTTAGCAGACGCTTTTATCCAAAGCGACTTACAATAAGTGTATTCAACATAGGTAGGGAACAAAAACTACTAATCACCAGAGGTCTTTAGTGCATTTTCTGCAAAAACAAGCAACCAAGAGTATACCTAGCGCTAAGGTAAAAGTGCAATATATCAGCTACCTATTTCCTTAAACAGATGAGACAAAATAGCTAAATCAAATGAGCATGAGCTAAAACAATTAAGTGTATCGACTAAACAAGATCCAATAAACAATACAACAATAGAAAACAAGCGCACACACACACACACACACACACACACACACACACACACACACACACACACACACACACACACACCTCCAGCTGGTCCACCAGGTGCATCTCCAGGGTCATGACCGCGTCGCGGAACTGTGTGATGTCATCGTGACACTGCATGATGGTGACTTCCTGGACGTGAGCGTCTGTCACTTCCTGCAGCTCCTGCATCCACTGGAACCAAAGATGGTCTATGTATGAAGATGGGCCGACTTCATTGGAGCCACTACATGGTACACAAAGCCTACAAAATGGTCTCCTAAATATAGTAGGCGTGGTTTGCTTCTCCCCGACCTGGGGGGAGAAGCAAAGAGGCTTCATGACTCCTCTCAAATCTCGCGAGAGACTAGTTTGTTGGCATGTAACGATATATCGTATATCGATATATATCGATATTAATCCCGATGATATGAATCGATTCATTGAAATAAAAATATCGATTTTCCAAATAAAAAGAGGGGGGCTAGTGTGTGATGTGAAATGTGAGCTTTAGTCATATTCCATCATATTCAAGTGCTTTTGGAGAGAAATGAGAGTCACTTTCAGTAGTAGAGCACTGTAGAGGGTAGCTGTGTGTGTCTGTGACTGCCCAGGTGATGATGGTCGTTGATGCTCATCAAGGAAGGCAATTATGTTTCTGCACTGTCAAAAGTAATGCTACTTCTTTTGCAATGTAGTTAAATAAAAAATGTGAAAAAAGCTCATGCAGGGGGGGAGATAAATTATAAAATTTTTCTAGAAAATACAGATTTTACACTTGCGTAAAATGTAAAATGACTTATACTGGATCTCTTGTCCACTAGTCCATCCCTAACATTTTAGTCCAGTTTTTATTTGTTGACAAAATTGTCAGCCTATATTTAGTCTTAGTTTTACTCATCGTAGCTTAGTTTTCATTTAGTTTCCATTTAGTTTTCGCCTGTGAAAAAGGTTTTAGTCGACGAAAACAACACTGGTAGGAAAATGAGTCTTCAGCTCACCTTTCTCCGGCGCTTCTCAAACTGTGCGACCAGCTGAGCAGCCATCTGCTGGTTCTCTGCCACTGCCTCTTTCAAACCGGCGAAGAAGAGCTGCACCTCGGCCTCTCTCTGCTGCCGCTGAGCCAGGCCCATCTCAAACACCTGAACACACAGCTCCCCCAGCTGGTGCTTAAATGTATAACGGCACCGTTAAGGAAATAATGAACCATGCTTCTGACTTAGTAAATAGTATTTGGAAAAATAAATGCATTATCAACAACCACCACAACAATAGTAGGCCTACAGACTGGTTCATAATCTAACAATCTAATTGTTAGATTATGCAGCCCTACCAATAGTCATTAAGACATGCAAATCCCTTGACTCCTTCAAAACCGCTCTCAAAGGGCACCTATACGGACGGCTGCAATTCGAAACTGGCCCCCGTAGAATCTGAATCCCCTCCCCCCACCACCCACCCCTTTTTCCACTCACTGTATATGTTTCTTTTCCCTTTTTTACCTCCTTTATGATGAATTCCTGTTCTGTTCTTTGGCTATATGTCTATTTGTATGTAAATCTAAATGTTTTGATGATTTGAACATGGTGGACCCTCTTGTAAACAAGTGTAATGGCTTTATTGGGTCGTCCACTCACAGTTAACGGTGCCGGAGATTAGCTGGTAACAGACGGACGGAAGGACGGACGGACACACGGACACACACACGGACACACACGGACGGAGTGCAAAACATACTCTCTCCCCATGCCTTCGGCCTGGTGGAGACAATAAAACAAAGGATATGTTTGAAACAGATGGTCTATTTCAGACAGGTAGCTGAGTTTCTGTGCTTGTGGGTCGCCTGTGAACATGCCGTCGTACAGATGGGAGCCGTTCAGGAACTCCACGAAGGCTTCCTGACACAAACAACAACAATAGAAAGAAAATGAACACTCAAGTCAGTGGTGGATTAAACTCAACGGCAGTACAGTTGAGTCAATGCATACTCCTGGTCAATTATTATTCAACTACAAGAGAAAGGTTGCACATGTCAAATTTGTACTTGCTAAAGTACTGGAGTATATAGTTGCTTTTTTGAGTGGTGCACACTGCAACCACTCCAAGGAACAGCAATGTCCGTCCTAAGCTATGTGACTATGTGACTATGTTACTATGTTTAGAGTACCAGTAGAGGCAACAGTGGCGCTGTTGTGCCAGAAACAGAGAGAGAGAGATAGTGCTGCACTGTTGCCTGCTAATGAGAGAGAGAGAGAGAGAGAGAGAGAGGGGGGGGGGGGGGGGGGGGGGGGGGGGGGGGGGCAGGGGGAGAGGGGAGTTGCACCACTCAGTTCACACAGGTGTGATTTTTTAACACAAGTATAGAAAAGTAGTTAGATTTGCTGCTGGAACTATTGCTTCTTTACTGTGTGTTTTGCTCAGGGAAACCTCGGCACACAGACTGGGTGTTCAGCTGCAGACCAGCCTATAGATGCAACCCTGGGCGTGTACGCTGTGAAATCCTTAGTTCATGTAAGGGTCTGGGCACACCTAAGATTCCATGCGCGGACAGAAGAAGCTTCCTTTTGTGTCATTTCCGGGTTTTTTAGACAGCTGGTGGATGGAAAAGAAGCTTCACCCACGCGGCAGGTTGCCGCGTCGGCCAGATTTCCGGGAAAAGCTTGCCCCCCAGCAGCATTCTGCCGCGTGGGTGGAGCTTAATTTCCATCCGAAACCCGGAAATGACGCAAAAGATCACCCCATTCAACTGTTATCACCCGATAATCAAGAAAATGTTCGTAATCAGCACCTTAATCAATCAATAATCAACATACTGGGACATCCGGAAGAGAAACTATGGGAGCGTTTGCTTTTTGTGTCACTGATGTCAATGACGGAGGCGCGCCGTGTCTGGTGGCCTTGAGCCACGTGAGGCACCGTGCCGAGCGTTGCGAAGGCCACCAGACCCGACTCAGCGCCGTCCGAGTTACGTCCCTAGTTTCCATGCACCGACAATAGAGTTGGAAATGACACGTTCAGCAGGGGGAGTCCTTGACCAGGCTATGTCTGCACCACCACCCTGCATGCGTGCAGTCCGGGGGAATACAGCCAAACACCAAAATGTCTAGTATGCCAGTATGGCCATATTGGCCGTATTCCAACGTCCTGATAACGGTCGATTTCGTATATTTAATACAGTGACAACGGGTGAATCGGCTGAAAAGACAGCTTCCTTTGGCCGCGCATGGAAGTTCAAGAAGTGTGCCCAGGCTGTAAGAGAGCCTTATTATTTTGTTGTGTGCTTGTTTTCAGTATAGGCCTACCCTGTGCAGCTGGAGCGCCTCCTCCTGGCTCAGTCTGTCCTCAACAGCCTTTCTGACCTGCAGCTCGTCGTGTTCGGTCTTCTCAACAGCATCCTGATGCTTGGCCAGCGCCTGCTCTTTCTGCATGGAGGACACACACACATCATGCACACTGTAGGATGTATGTATATAAAGGAATCAGTGGTGGAAAAAGTAAAAATTGTTTTACTTAAGTAAATGTACCAATACTGCAATTTAGAACTACTTCGTAAAAGTACGGAATTGAAAATGTACTTGAGTAAAAGTATCGGCATCAAAATGTACTAAAAGTATTCATATTGCAGAATGTCCCATTTCACAAATGTGTAGAAAATCTATTGAAAATAGCCGATCTACAAGCTCTCAATGCGTCACAACGCGATGCATTGTGAGCTTGTAGATCGGCTATTTTCAAATGGCCGAAATGTATAGGGTTGAAGTGGTTAATGTATGTTTTCTAATACAATTTTAAATCGCCAAAGTAACTAGTAACTAAAGTTTTCAAATAATTGTAGTGAAGTAAAAGTAAAAATTTTGGCTCCGAGATGTAGTTGAGTAGAAGTAAAAGTACTGGAAATTGGAAATACTCAAGTAAAGTACAAATACCTCAAAATTGTACTTAAATACAGTACTTCAGTAAAAGTACTTAGTTACTTTCCACCACTGAAAACAATATATATCCATCTCCGTGATTGTACCACTGTTTGGGCATAAACAAGACGTGGAAGGGTGAATTTATAGGTGCCCACTCTTCCTGTATGCGTTCAAGCACACAATACTACAGTTGCTTACAGCAGTGGTTCCCAAAGTGGGGTCCGGGGACCCTCAGGGGGACCTGAGAGAGTTCCAGGGGGCCCCCAGCTAAATGATAGTTTGGAACCAAATGGACGATTATGGGTCTGTAACTCAGAGAGTGTACAAATGGAACCAAAGGGACCCGTTAGGGTCCATTTGGTTCCATTTGTACACTCTCTGAGTTAAATTAACATTGATTTTACAATATCAATTGTGGGTCCCATGCAGAGATAGAAATGCCATGAAATGCGGGTGCGTAGCCTAATGCATGTCAAACTGGGTGGTCCTTGAAATTAAACGGGTTGAGAGTCTCTGCTAGAGCCGTAACAATCTTCTCTTATGGAGAGGCATATCCTTTTAAATGGGGGGTCCACGGACTAATATAGTGTCAATTTGGGGGTCCTTGACATGAAAAGGTTTGGGAACCACTGGCTTACGGCGTGCTCATCCAGGAGCCTGTAGTCCAAGTAGGCCAGGTTTGGCATGTATGCAGCGATGAAGGATTTGTAGTCTTCATCTTTACAGATGGGGTTTCCAGCTAGATTGACACAGTGCAGGTCCTTGAATCTTCTGAGGTAGACCACCTTCATGGGGAGAGGAAACATGGTCACGGTAGGATATGCGTCTTGTGAAACCAGCTGTGGCACTATCTTCAGAGCATACGTAACGTGCATTGTGATACTGTAAAAATAAAATAAAACAATAAAAGAGGAAAAGGAATCCGCTTGGCTCCAATGTGGATCTATTCAATAGATTCACATGTAGGAGCCAAGCCATTCTCAGTTTTAATATGTTTATTACGTTTTTCAAACAGAGACAGACAAAAAAGGATTACAAATAAGACAAAAACAAAACAAGAAAAGAAAGAGAAAAAACAACAATAGGGCATTAATTCATTCAGAACGTGTCATTATACATTCCAATATGTTACACTGCTAGGTAAGGGATAATATCTGGCTAGGTGGTCATTGTCGGGAGATAATTCACCGACAGGGAGTCCTCGGTGGTTACACTCCCTGAAGGTGAATTATCTCCCGACAATGACCACCTAGCCAGATATTATCCCGCTTATTACATGGCTAACTAACATAAATTAATACATTTACCCAAAACACAACAAAAAAAGTATTCCGTAAGTTCGCGCTGCAGGGCTGCAGCACTGTCGGAAAACAAGGAAGTGAGTTGATCAAATAGAATCCATTTTCGGGTCCTGCTTCGTCTATTTCTCGCTCAAATGTTTTCAAAAACATTTTTAAGAGCAATGTTTAGCTGTAAATGACATTGTGTGTCACTAGTGTGTGTGTGTTTACATGGCTGTCATGTTGGAAACAGCAGTAAATCAAGCGGGGCGCAGCTGGTGCTCAGAGGGTTTGATTAGGCAGCGGTCTGTTATACAGCGGAGCGGTCATTATCGACACAGCGATTGACCAATCAGAATCAAGCATTCAACCAAGCCATGTAATAAAGTACGATAATGAAGAGTAGAAGGCTAAATACTGAGTATAGGTTCAATGTGAGATTTGCGCAAGGTGATCTAAAGATGGTTGCCATATAACATAGAACTTGCTTGAATTGTCAAGCAAGTTTTGCTCATCAGGGCACGTCCCTGACCCTTGTAAATAATGTTTTCATCCACAGTGCCCCTGAATGAAATTGCTATTTTATTATAGCACTTTACATTTATGTCATAATATAAAATGCATTTATCAAGAAACATGCGTAAGCTAAGAACGTAACTAGAACATATCTATATAATGACACTATACATTTTAACTATGCATATATACTATACTATGCTATACATATGTAGGCTACTATGATGTGCTATGACTATATACAATGCAATTATTGTGCTGTCTACATGACATGCTATAAGTCTGTTTCAAATGCTATCTAAGTCTAAAAAGTGCTATCTAAGGGGGTAGGATAAGTGCTATGGGCCATGATGGAGTCTGAAAAGGTGGGTCTTCAGACTACGGCGGAAGATTGGGAGTGATGCCGCAGTTCTGACTACAACGGGGAGTTTATTCCACAGTTTTGGGGCCAGAAGGGAGAAGAGTTTGGGACGTGTGGAGCGTTGGCCCGGCGTTTTTAGTGAGGGTACTTCCAGCTTTCCTGCGTTGGCTGATCTGAGTGCGCGGGAGGGTTTGTAGGGTTCAATCATGCTTGCAAGATATGGGGGAGCCATACCTTTGGTTGCTTTGAATGCCAGCATCAGAGTTTTGTATTCTGTGCGGGCAGCGACTGGGAGCCAGTGCAGGGAGCGGAGCAGGGGGGAGACATGTGAGAATTTTGGCTGGTTGAAGACCAGACGAGCTGCGGCATTTTGGATCATTTGGAGAGGCTTAAGTGCACATGCCGGTAGGCCAGTAAGGAGCGAATTACAATAGTCAAGTTTTGACAAGACTGTTGTCTGGATTAGGAGCAAAGCTGGATAAAGCAAACTATATCACCTATAGGGGCAACAGTTACAATATGAATGTGTTTAAATGCCAGTGTAGCTGGTTCACTCACACACACACACACACACACACACACACACACACACACACACACACACACACACACACACACACACACACACACACACACACACACACACACACACACACACAATGCAGCAGGCATTAGACAACCTGACAGCCACCAACCTGGCAACCCTGAATGAGCCAATCAGCTGCCAGTCTCTGGTGTGTGTGTGAGAGAGAGAGAGAGTCCTGTACTGTTAAAACAAACTCTACCCTAACGTCACTAAAAAGTACATTACAACACTTTTTCCTTTCCAAAACAAACACAACGTACATTATGACAATATTTCACCCTTTGCATTGGTAAAATAGACTTTATTTATTTTTGTCTTCCCTTCCAAAAAAACCAAAAGATAAAATTACCCCAAATCCATGGTTAAGAGTATTCCACGATGGCTCAGTGGTTTGGACAGCTTCCTATGGTGCCTGCCAGAGGACGCTGGTTCGAGTCAAGATTCGGGACCTCGGACCAAGGACTAAGGATCCAGAATAAATAAATCAAAATAAATCAGTCTTTACCTTTTGGTCAAGTAAATGTACTATTGGAATGTATGTTGGCGGACATAATCCAAGATAATCCACTGTCAATTTGTAACAGTCAGCAGTGCCAGTTGGTGCCACAGGGTGGTGCACTGCTCCCTTTTGTTTTGCTTTGTGTAGAAGATCTGACGTAAATTCCACCTCTTGCTATAGATAGACATGACATGACATGATGTGTGTCAAACAATTGTCACACATGGATGGATGATTAGCCGTGTTTATTTATTTATTTCCGGGGGGAATGAATGAATGAATGAATGACTAACCCTGTAAAACCCGGATTAATTTCTACTTGCAAAAAAACGATTTCAACCTTACTACTACTTTACTACTACTAGGACTTATCAGAGGAAATCATGTAAAATAAATTATATATATTTTTTTTGCACATTTATAATAATTATTAAAATAATAATAATAAATTAATAATTTACATTTGGGGGACATCTTTCACAATAATAAGAATAAATCCAAATAAATCACACTTTACCTAAATGTACAATTGAAATGTATTTAAGACCCGACTCAGCGCCGTCCGAGTTACGTCCCGATAGGCAGAGAATAGTATATATCAGTAGCCCCTAGTTTCCATGTGCTGGCAATAGTTGGAAATGACACGTCCACCTGGGGGAAACCTTGACCAGGCTATGGTGAGTATGCCAGTATGGCCACATTATGCGTGTATTATGTTGGCAGCAGTGCTCCGTTCACGTTTGTTTATTATATTAGTGCTGTCTGCCGTGAGACCTGGCTTAATATGGTCAATACTGAATCAGTCTAAAATATGCTTTGGCGCCCCCCCCCCCCTCCACCTCTTGCTATAGACATGACATGACATGACATGACATGACATGACATGACATGACATGACATGACATGACATGACATGACGTGTGTCAAACAATTGTCACACATGGATGGATGATTAGCATTGTTTATTTATTTATTTCCGGGGGGAGGGAATGAATGAATGAATGAATGAATGAATGAATGAATGAATGAATAAATAAATAAATAAATAAATAAATAAATAAATAAATAAATAAATAATCATATTTCCGGGGGCATTTCTCTCCAGGTGAGGACAACGCCATCCAGTCAACCAAATATGGATGTCAGAAGATCAGGCATCATCTCGTATGTATTACTTCTACTTCTACTACTACTACACACACACCTCACATTGGTTACAAACTCCACCTTACAAACTCCACCCCCTCTCGTTAATGACTCTGCCTCTCGTAATGTTAGGCCACACCTCTCATTGTCTTAGGCCACGCCTACTCGCTATGTAACTCCGCCTGCTTTGTGGGCGTGGTCTA
Source organism: Electrona antarctica (assembly GCF_951216825.1). Classification (NCBI taxonomy): domain Eukaryota; kingdom Metazoa; phylum Chordata; class Actinopteri; order Myctophiformes; family Myctophidae; genus Electrona; species Electrona antarctica. The sequence goes on from NC_136795.1 coordinate 46,342,837, forward strand.
TGCAAATTGCATGGGCGTCGTTTATGCTTATTGATGGCCGTCGTCCCGTCCGCTTTGTGGGCGTGGCCTATGCAAATTAATGGGCGGCGTCCCACCTGCTTTGTGGGCGTGGCCTATGTGAATTAGTGGGCGGCGTCCCGCCTCCTTTGTGGCCGTAGTTTCGGCTACTTTGTGGGATTGGCTTATGCAAATGAAAGGGCGTGGTATGCAAATGAAGGGGATATGCAAATGAAGGGGCTTGGTATGCAAATGAAGGGGATATGCAAATGAAGGAGTGTGGTATGCAAATGAAGGGGAGTAGTATGCAAATGAAGGGCGTGTTTCGGCTACTTTGTGGGATTAGTTTATGCAAATGAAAGGGCGTGGTATGCAAATGAAGGGGATATGCAAATGAAGGGTCTTGGTATGCAAATGAAGGGGATATGCAAATGAAGGGGTATGGCATGCAAATTAAGGGGAGTAGTGTGCAAATGAAGGGCGTGTTTCGGCTACTTTGTGGGATTAGTTTATGCAAATGAAAGGGCGTGGTATGCAAATGAAGGGGATATGCAAATGAAGGGTCTTGGTATGCAAATGAAGGGGATATGCAAATGAAGGGGTGTAGTATGCAAATTAAGGGGAGTAGTATGCAAATGAAGGGCGTGTTTCGGCTACTTTGTGGGATTGGCTTATGCAAATGAAAGGGCGTGGTATGCAAATGAAGGGGATATGCAAATGAAGGGTCTTGGTATGCAAATGAAGGGGATATGCAAATGAAGGGGTGTGGTATGCAAATGAAGGGGAGGAGTATGCAAATGAAGGGCGTGTTTCGGCTACTTTGTGGGATTAGCTTAAGCAAATGAGAGGGCGTGGTATGCAAATGAAGGGGATATGCAAATGAAGGGGTGTGGTATGCAAATGAAGGGGAGTAGTATGCAAATGAAGGGTGTGTTTCGGCTACTTTGTGGGATTAGCTTAAGCAAATGAGAGGGCGTGGTATGCAAATGAAGGGGATATGCAAATGAAGGGGTGTGGTATGCAAATGAAGGGGAGTAGTATGCAAATGAAGGGTGTGTTTCGGCTACTTTGTGGGATTAGCTTATGCAAATGAAAGGGCGTGGTATGCAAATGAGGGGGATATGCAAATGAAGGGTCTTGGTATGCAAATGAAGGGGATATGCAAATGAAGGGGTGTAGTATGCAAATTAAGGGGAGTAGTATGCAAATGAAGGGCGTGTTTCGGCTACTTTGTGGGATTGGCTTATGCAAATGAAAGGGCGTGGTATGCAAATGAAGGGGTGTGGTATGCAAATGAAGGGGAGGAGTATGCAAATGAAGGGGAGTGGTATGCAAATGAAGGGGCATGGTTCCGGCTTCTTTGTGGAATTAGTTTATGCAAATGAAGGTGCGTGGTATGCAAATGAAGAGGCGTGGTATGCAAATGAAGGGGCATGGTATGCAAATGAAGGGGAGTGGTATGCAAATGAAGGGGCATGGTTCCGGCTACTTTGTGGAATTAGTTTATGCAAATGAAGGTGCGTGGTATGCAAATGAAGGGGAGTGGTATGCAAATGAAGGGGCATGGTTCCGGCTACTCTGTGGGATTAGTTTATGCAAATGAAGGTGTGTGGTATGCAAATGAAGGGGCGTGGTATGCAGATGAAGGGGCATGGTATGCAAATGAAGGGGAGTGGTATGCAAATGGAGGTGCGTGGTATGCAAATGAAGGGGAGTGGTATGCAAATGAAGGGGCGTGATATGCAAATGAAGGGGCATGGTATGCAAATGAAGGTGCGTGGTATGCAAATGAAGGGGCGTGGTATGCAAATGAAGGGGCATGGTTCCGGCTACTTTGTGGGATTAGTTTATGCAAATGAAGGGGCATGGTATGCAAATGAAGGTGCGTGGTATGCAAATGAAGGGGCGTGGTATGCAAATGAAGGGGCATGGTTCCGGCTACTTTGTGGGATTAGTTTATGCAAATGAAGGTGTGTGGTATGCAAATGAAGGGGCGTGGTATGCAGATGAAGGGGCATGGTATGCAAATGAAGGGGAGTGGTATGCAAATGAAGGTGCGTGGTATGCAAATGAAGGGGAGTGGTATGCAAATGAAGGGGCGTGGTATGCAAATGAAGGGGCATGGTATGCAAATGAAGGTGCGTGGTATGCAAATGAAGGGGCGTGGTATGCAAATGAAGGGGCATGGTTCCGGCTACTTTGTGGGATTAGTTTATGCAAATGAAGGGGCATGGTATGCAAATGAAGGTGCGTGGTATGCAAATGAAGGGGCGTGGTATGCAAATGAAGGGGCATGGTTCCGGCTACTTTGTGGAATTAGTTTATGCAAATGAAGGTGCGTGGTATGCAAATGAAGGGGCATGGTTCCGGCTACTCTGTGGAATTAGTTTATGCAAATGAAGGGGCTTGGTATGCAAATGAAGGGGCATGGTTCCGGCTACTTTGTGGAATTAGTTTATGCAAATGAAGGTGCGTGGTATGCAAATGAAGGTGCGTGGTATGCAAATGAAGGGGCATGGTTCCGGCTACTTTGTGGAATTAGTTTATGCAAATGAAGGGGCGTGGTATGCAAATGAAGGGGCATGGTATGCAAATGAAGGGGAGTGGTATGCAAATGAAGGTGCGTGGTATGCAAATGAAGGGGCGTGGTATGCAAATGAAGGGGCATGGTTCCGGCTACTTTGTGGAATTAGTTTATGCAAATGAAGGTGCGTGGTATGCAAATGAAGGTGCGTGGTATGCAAATGAAGGGGATATGCAAATGAAGGGGTATGGCATGCAAATTAAGGGGAGTAGTGTGCAAATGAAGGTGCGTGGTATGCAAATGAAGGGGCATGGTTCCGGCTACTTTGTGGGATTAGTTTATGCAAATGAAGGGGTATGGTATGCAAATGAAGGTGTGTGGTATGCAGATGAAGGGCGTGTTTCGGCTACTTTGTGGGATTTGCTTATGCAAATGAAGGGGTAGGGTATGCAAATGAAGGGGCGTGGTATGCAAATGAAGGGCATGTTTGGCATGCAAATGAAGGTGCGTGGTATGCAAATGAAGGTGCGTGGTATGCAAATGAAGGGGAGTGGTATGAAAATGAAGGAGCTTGGTTTATGCAAATGAAGGTGCGTGGCATGCAAATGAAGGGGAGTGGTATGCAAATGAAGGGCGTTGTGACACCCACTAATTTGCATAAGCGACACCCACTAATTTGCATAGCCCACACCCACAAAGTAGCCGAAACAACGCCCTTCAAATTTGCATAACCCACTCCCACAAAGTAGCGGGAACCACGCCCCTTCATTTGCATGAACCGCTCCCACAAAGTAGCCGGAACCACGCCCTTCATTTGCATACCACTCCCCTTCATTTGCATACCACTCCCCTTCATTTGCATACCACGCACCTTCATTTGCATAAACTAATCCCACAAAGTAGCCGGAACACGCCCTTCATTTGCATGCCAGTCCCCTTCATTTGCATACCACGCACCTTCATTTGCATACCAAGCACCTGCATTTGCAAACCACTCCCCTTCATTTGCATACCACGCACCTTCATTTGCATAAGCTAATCCCACAAAGTAGCCGGAACCATGCCCCTTCATTTGCATAAACCAATCCCACAAAGTAGCCGAAACATGCCCTTCATTTGCATACCACTCCCCTTCATTTGCATACCACTCCCCTTCATTTGCATACCACGCCCCTTCATTTGCATAAACCAATCCCACAAAGTAGCCGAAACATGCCCTTCATTTGCATACCACTCCCCTTCATTTGCATACCACTCCCCTTCATTTGCATGCCATGCCCCTTCATTTGCATAAACCAAGCTCCTTCATTTGCATACCACTCCCCTTCATTTGCATACCACGCACCTTCATTTGCATGCCAAACATGCCCTTCATTTGCATACCACTCCCCTTCATTTGCATACCACGCACCTTCATTTACATAAACTAATCCCACAAAGTAGCCGGAACCATGCCCCTTCATTTGCATACCATGCCCCTTCATTTGCATACCACGCACCTTCATTTGCATACCACTCCCCTTCATTTGCATACCATGCCCCTTCATTTGCATACCACGCACCTTCATTTGCATACCACTCCCCATCATTTGCATAAGCCAATCCCACAAAGTAGCCGAAACACGCCCTTCATTTGCATAAACCGCTCCAACAATGTAAGCGACACCAACTAATTTGCATAGCCCACACCCACAAAGTAGCAGGAACCACGCCCTTCATTTGCATAACCCACACCCACAAAGTAGCCGGAACCACGCCCTTCATTAGCATAAACTGCTCCCACAAAGTAAGGCCTAAGTTAGCGAGAAAACAAATCCGAGACCATCACCGCAACCGGGTCGCGGCCCCGATCGCAGCCGTATAGGGTTTGGGCCAAACGGACATACGGTCGCGACAGTAGCCCTGCACGAAAGCCTCGAAATTTGCGACTTTGACGCGAAAGTCGCAGAACAAATCCGAGACCATCACCGCGGCCGGGTCGCGGCCCCGATCGCAGGCGGTAGCCTTGAACGAACGCCTACGAATTGCCGACTTTGACGCGCGACAACGCGCCAACGATAAAACATCACGGTCCGACGTTCGGATATGTCGGAGAGCCAGCCGAGATGAACGGTTAGGTGTCTCGGACGTACGCCTCCGACAGTCGTACAAAACGTCCTTCACTTTGGCTCTGTGCATGCAGACACGTCATAGACCCATAGACTCTAACAGCGTCCTGGCTGAAAAATTGAAACGAGACCGCACCTCCTAGAAAGGTCGCCTGAGGACGTTCTATAGATCCATGCGTGCGTCTCCGGGAGCTCTATAACATATCCGAAAATCAGCCCGGAAGGCCTCACCGTCGTGGCGTTCCAGTGAAGCAAAGTTTGACGTTCACGCGCGCCTACGCCGACGATCGTAAGTCTGTTCGGGATGGGCCGAACACCTCTGCGATCGCGGCGACGAGCCGATCTTCGTGATGGTCTGAGTTTTTTTCTGCGACCTCGGGAACCTCAAATCTGACCCGAGGCCTAGCATTGCAGTGTAGTTCCCTTTATCGGACGCTTGTAAGAGTCCCACAAAATCGAGACCAACGCCATTTTATTCGCCATGGCCTGAATATGGATATTCGGGGGTGTTACATATTTAAAAAAATATCTATCACTTAATTGTTAAGGCATTTGGCCCAAAGGTCACCCTGGCAGTCTTTCGGCTGACCTTTGACCTTTGCAAACGTCGTGGAAATTCGAGACTGGTTCCATTGGATTCGACATGTCCTGAATATGGATATTGGAGGTTCTTACATATTTTAAAAAATATATATCACCCCGTTTTTTTTAAGAATTTGGCCCAAAGGGTCACCGTTGCAGTCTTTCTGCTGACCATTGACCTTTGCAAACGTCCTGGAAAGTCGAGACCGGCCCCATTGAATTTGGGACGCTCTAAATATGAATAAAATGTCTCGTTTGCGAAGAATAGGGTTAGGGAACATATTTTAAAGGTGTGTTTTGTCTGTTTTCACTTCTGTGGAGAGAGGGGAGAGAGGAGGCAGTCTTTTTGCTGACCATTGACCTTTGCAAACGGCGTGGAGAGCCCAGACCGACGCCATTGGATTCTGCATTTTCTAAATATGAATAAAATGTCTAGTTTGTGAAGAATAACATTAATGAACATGTTGTGTTTTGTGTTTTGTCTGTTCATTCAAAAAGAGAGGAGAGAGAGGAGAGGAGGGGAGAGGCATATGCCTTCATACATGTGGATGGGCTGTGGCGCTGTTCTGAATTCCACTGGCAGATGACGGTCTTTTCTTTGATTCGTTTCTCTGACTTCCTATGTAAGTGCTGCTATTAAAATGCTTACTTTAAAAAGACTAAAATAGCTAAAATACAACAATTCATGGTCATAAGTTCATAAAGCATAATTCATAATAATGTCATGATACAATAATAAATATGTGGTTCATAATTGATTTCATATGAGGTTAAAAATGTAAACATGATGTGATGATAACTTTCTGAGGCAGAACCAAGTTCCCTGTCTGTCAGTAGCAACACTGGACCATGATTGCCTGGCATTGCACACAGGTGGTACAAACATTTCTCTCACTCATTCAGACTCTGGTCTGCACAAGGAAGCACACTCGCAGCAGAGTAGTGTGTTTGAACTGTTTAAAGTTATTAAACACGGTCAAAAGGACATTCAAAGGACTGTATGAAACTCAAGAAGCATCAAGAACCTCTTTACACAACAAGCGGCCAACGAGGTATTATTATTTGAGAGTTATCTTTGTTGTGTTGTATTGTGGTGTTTTGACGGACACGTTCACCTGCGCATCGCGCAAATCTACATGTTTTGTATTTCTTTGTTTGATCAATATTATGTATTGCGAAGTAATTTGTTGATTGTTTATGTGTTTATTATTTTGTGTGAACATAGTTCTCACGGCATGGAACAGCAGAGGGATGAGAAGAATGCCCAATAAATGCCCGTTTATATTTATTGTTGTGAGAAGAGCTACATCCTACGTGTGTGTTTCGTGTCGTGTCATTCATCATCACTTTGTTTACTTTATCACAGCTAACAGTCACATCAAGGTCTGTGAAATAGTTAGTAATGAATGAATAGCTGACTGTCGCGATTTTGGCTTTTATGGTGAATGTTTTACAACTATATGAACTTCAACTTTGGCCAGTAGTTGTACAAAGCCATGGGTCTGAATGTAAACAAAGTATATGCTGCTTTATAAGACAACGTTTTATTTTTATATTGAGTGGTGGTGTGATTTGCATGTTATGTAATGAGTCCGAGTTTGTATTGTGCTAAACCAGTCACCAGTAGCATGGATAAGAAGCTAACTATGCTAATCAGAATTAGCATTAAGCTAACTGCATCCAGTATAATGTTACACATTATATTAATGTGCTCTGTGTGTTCAGCCATGGCCAGGACGTCGAGGCACGACCGAGAGATGGCGCTGGACGCCAAGAGACGTCTGTGTGTGAGTTCAGATCCCGTGGAGAGGCTGAGGCTGCAGTGCCTGGCCCGAGGGTCGTCTGGCATCAATGGCCTGGGCAGGTGAGTGTGTGCGCGTGCGTGTGTGTGCGCGCGTGCCTCCCTCAGGCACAGCAGAGGCGTACATACAGACAGTTGGACTGTGAGGTGACGTGGCAGCCCTCCTCCTCGCCATCACCCAGGAAGCCTTGGAGGTGTCGGCCGGTGTTGCTGGGCTCTATAACATATGAAAATCAGACCGGAAGGCCTTACCGTTGTGGCGTTCTACAGAAGCAAAGGTTTTAAATAGCAGACCTACAAGCTCGTAGCGCGCCACTCGGTGTAGTGGAACGTTCGCGCGCGCCATGTCGACTAGAAAGGTCGCCCGAGGACGTACTACAGTTCCACGCGTGCGTCTCTGGGAGCTCTATAACATATCCGATAATCAGACCGGAAGGCCTTACCGTTGTGGCGTTCTACAGAAGCAAAGGTTTTAAATAGCAGATCTACAAGCTCGTAGCGCGCCACTCGGTGTAGTGGAACGTTCGTGCACGCCATGTCGACTAGAAAGGTCGCCCGAGGACGTACTACAGTTCCACGCGTGCGTCTCTGGGAGCTCTATAACATATCCGATAATCAGACCGGAAGGCCTTACCGTTGTGGCGTTCTACAGAAGCAAAGGTTTTAAATAGCAGACCTACAAGCTCGTAGCGCGCCACTCGGTGTAGTGGAACGTTCGTGCACGCCATGTCGACTAGAAAGGTCGCCCGAGGACGTACTACAGTTCCACGCGTGCGTCTCTGGGAGCTCTATAACATATCCGATAATCAGACCGGAAGGCCTTACCGTTGTGGCGTTCTACAGAAGCAAAGGTTTTAAATGGCAGATCTACAAGCTCGTAGCGCGCCACTCGGTGTAGTGGAACGTTCGCGCGCGCCATGTCGACTAGAAAGGTCGCCCGAGGACGTACTACAGTTCCACGCGTGCGTCTCTGGGAGCTCTATAACATATCCGATAATCAGACCGGAAGGCCTTACCGTTGTGGCGTTCTACAGAAGCAAAGGTTTTAAATAGCAGATCTACAAGCTCGTAGCGCGCCACTCGGTGTAGTGGAACGTTCGTGCACGCCATGTCGACTAGAAAGGTCGCCCGAGGACGTACTACAGTTCCACGCGTGCGTCTCTGGGAGCTCTATAACATATCCGATAATCAGACCGGAAGGCCTTACCGTTGTGGCGTTCTACAGAAGCAAAGGTTTTAAATAGCAGACCTACAAGCTCGTAGCGCGCCACTCGGTGTAGTGGAACGTTCGTGCACGCCATGTCGACTAGAAAGGTCGCCCGAGGACGTACTACAGTTCCACGCGTGCGTCTCTGGGAGCTCTATAACATATCCGATAATCAGACCGGAAGGCCTTACCGTTGTGGCGTTCTACAGAAGCAAAGGTTTTAAATAGCAGACCTACAAGCTCGTAGCGCGCCACTCGGTGTAGTGGAACGTTCGCGCGCGCCATGTCGACTAGAAAGGTCGCCCGAGGACGTACTACAGTTCCACGCGTGCGTCTCTGGGAGCTCTATAACATATCCGATAATCAGACCGGAAGGCCTTACCGTTGTGGCGTTCTACAGAAGCAAAGGTTTTAAATAGCAGATCTACAAGCTCGTAGCGCGCCACTCGGTGTAGTGGAACGTTCGTGCACGCCATGTCGACTAGAAAGGTCGCCCGAGGACGTACTACAGTTCCACGCGTGCGTCTCTGGGAGCTCTATAACATATCCGATAATCAGACCGGAAGGCCTTACCGTTGTGGCGTTCTACAGAAGCAAAGGTTTTAAATAGCAGACCTACAAGCTCGTAGCGCGCCACTCGGTGTAGTGGAACGTTCGTGCACGCCATGTCGACTAGAAAGGTCGCCCGAGGACGTACTACAGTTCCACGCGTGCGTCTCTGGGAGCTCTATAACATATCCGATAATCAGACCGGAAGGCCTTACCGTTGTGGCGTTCTACAGAAGCAAAGGTTTTAAATGGCAGATCTACAAGCTCGTAGCGCGCCACTCGGTGTAGTGGAACGTTCGCGCGCGCCATGTCGACTAGAAAGGTCGCCCGAGGACGTACTACAGTTCCACGCGTGCGTCTCTGGGAGCTCTATAACATATCCGATAATCAGACCGGAAGGCCTTACCGTTGTGGCGTTCTACAGAAGCAAAGGTTTTAAATAGCAGATCTACAAGCTCGTAGCGCGCCACTCGGTGTAGTGGAACGTTCGTGCACGCCATGTCGACTAGAAAGGTCGCCCGAGGACGTACTACAGTTCCACGCGTGCGTCTCTGGGAGCTCTATAACATATCCGATAATCAGACCGGAAGGCCTTACCGTTGTGGCGTTCTACAGAAGCAAAGGTTTTAAATAGCAGACCTACAAGCTCGTAGCGCGCCACTCGGTGTAGTGGAACGTTCGTGCACGCCATGTCGACTAGAAAGGTCGCCCGAGGACGTACTACAGTTCCACGCGTGCGTCTCTGGGAGCTCTATAACATATCCGATAATCAGACCGGAAGGCCTTACCGTTGTGGCGTTCTACAGAAGCAAAGGTTTTAAATAGCAGACCTACAAGCTCGTAGCGCGCCACTCGGTGTAGTGGAACGTTCGCGCGCGCCATGTCGACTAGAAAGGTCGCCCGAGGACGTACTACAGTTCCACGCGTGCGTCTCTGGGAGCTCTATAACATATCCGATAATCAGACCGGAAGGCCTTACCGTTGTGGCGTTCTACAGAAGCAAAGGTTTTAAATAGCAGATCTACAAGCTCGTAGCGCGCCACTCGGTGTAGTGGAACGTTCGCGCGCGCCATGTCGACTAGAAAGGTCGCCCGAGGACGTACTACAGTTCCACGCGTGCGTCTCTGGGAGCTCTATAACATATCCGATAATCAGACCGGAAGGCCTTACCGTTGTGGCGTTCTACAGAAGCAAAGGTTTTAAATAGCAGATCTACAAGCTCGTAGCGCGCCACTCGGTGTAGTGGAACGTTCGCGCGCGCCATGTCGACTAGAAAGGTCGCCCGAGGACGTACTACAGTTCCACGCGTGCGTCTCTGGGAGCTCTATAACATATCCGATAATCAGACCGGAAGGCCTTACCGTTGTGGCGTTCTACAGAAGCAAAGGTTTTAAATAGCAGATCTACAAGCTCGTAGCGCGCCACTCGGTGTAGTGGAACGTTCGCGCGCGCCATGTCGACTAGAAAGGTCGCCCGAGGACGTACTACAGTTCCACGCGTGCGTCTCTGGGAGCTCTATAACATATCCGATAATCAGACCGGAAGGCCTTACCGTTGTGGCGTTCTACAGAAGCAAAGGTTTTAAATAGCAGACCTACAAGCTCGTAGCGCGCCACTCGGTGTAGTGGAACGTTCGCGCGCGCCATGTCGACTAGAAAGGTCGCCCGAGGACGTACTACAGTTCCACGCGTGCGTCTCTGGGAGCTCTATAACATATCCGATAATCAGACCGGAAGGCCTTACCGTTGTGGCGTTCTACAGAAGCAAAGGTTTTAAATAGCAGATCTACAAGCTCGTAGCGCGCCACTCGGTGTAGTGGAACGTTCGCGCGCGCCATGTCGACTAGAAAGGTCGCCCGAGGACGTACTACAGTTCCACGCGTGCGTCTCTGGGAGCTCTATAACATATCCGATAATCAGACCGGAAGGCCTTACCGTTGTGGCGTTCTACAGAAGCAAAGGTTTTAAATAGCAGACCTACAAGCTCGTAGCGCGGCACCGCGTGCCGCGCTATGAGCTTGTAGGTCTGCTATTTTTGAAAAATCGTGAAAATGTGGCCCAAATGTTTGAATATATTCTTTCAGAGCGTTCGTTTTTAGCTCAAGTTTTTCAGAAAACTCAGAATTTAGAAGGCATTTGTGGAACTTAACTACCCTAAATCAAAATCTGACCCAGGGAATAATAATAATAATAGGGAATTAAACTTTTGAACTAGTGGGCCCAGAATACCAAAACAACCCTACCACACAGATTCACAGTACAGAAATGGCAGCGCAAACACAACACACTTAAGGGACAAAAGGATTGAATGTTATAAAACTTAAAAAGACAATGATGCACAAAAGTATAGTGGTCAAAATGGCTTTGTTGTTGTTGTGCGTTTGATCTTGATGTGATACAGTTTCCAGTGACGATACTGTAGTGAATGAACATGTCATTCATATTTCTTGGTTTTTGTATAGTCGAATGTGACACAGATGAAGGTTCAAAGGTCAAACTCCTGATCACAGCACCAAATGGACACACAACTGGAGTTTCACGAAACATTTTGACTACCTAACGCCCCCCCCCCCCGTCCCCACCCGCTGAAAAAAAAAGAAGAAAAAAAAAACGCACCAAAAATTAAATTTGACGCTTTATGGAAAACCTGCTGCCTTAAAAAATGTAAATGTTGTAAAGCACTTTTTGTCACTTCTGAGTGATTATTATTTTTTTGGTTAAGAGTTTGTTTGGTTTTGAGGATTGTAATGTGTGGAAGCATGTTTTATTTTTATCCTTTTATTTTTATTATCCTTGTAAAGGGGAATAGTGCAAAGAACGAGGGACAACACACTGAACACAGCAGCACCCCCTAGTGGTCTATGGGGTGCGGTGCGTGTGTTCAGCCTACCTCAGTGGTCAGCGTGCCTGGCCTGATTTACACTTCGTCCTAACCGTGCCGGAAAAGAAAAAGTTGGCGATTTGTCACACAAATTATTGAGATTAACAGTCATTGTGTTTTTCTTTTGGAAATTTGAACATTATGCATAGAAATTACAATAATCTGTTTGCCTTTTTAGGCTTCGTAATTAAAAAAAAGTGCACAGGGCAGATATGACAAATAACTGAAATATACCAAGTAATTACCGGCATTTATTATACATTTCATACTTTCAAATAATAATGGCGGCAATAGCTGATCTACAAGCTTACAACGCGGACGTGTTGTGTTTCTGTTTTTTATGTGAAAACTTTTCAACATTGACATGATTATGACCATAATTGCGATTATACCTCAGATAATTGCGATTTAGACGATTATGTAATTATTGTGACAACCCCCCTAGGCCTCATTCACACGTATCAAACACCAATCAAGCAAATGTTTGGTCGTTTTTTTGGGCCACCACAATGCTTTTCCAATGGTTGTCGCATGGTTTGACCAAACATTTGTGTTTGATGAGGGGGGGGGAGGGGCAGAACACCACCAGCAATCGAACACAAATGTTTGATCAAACCATGTGACTCCCATTGGGTAAAGCATTGTGGTGGCCCCAAAAAAACCAACCAAACATCTGCTTGATTGGTGTTTGGTACGTGTGAATGAGGCCCTAGACTCGTGAGCTTGTAAATCAGTTTCTGGTGCATGTCGTAAGACGGAGTTAGCCCTTCACCAAGTCCCTCCCCAACCCATCCTTGTCCAATAGGCACGTTAGCAGCGAAGAAAGCTTGACCTGCACAGCAACCGTTGCTAAACTATTTTGGATTGGACAATTGCTTTTTGGGGTGGGATTTAGTGAAGGGCTAAATTAGACGGGATGTGAAAGACATTGTGGGACTTTCTCCTCCAAAGGGCACGGATGATGATGATGATGCCAGTGGCGTGCACAGACATTTAGAGGGGCAGGTGCTCAAGTTAAAAAAGGGCACCTTGTGCAGCGCGTGGAACCGGCCGGTTGCCTTAATCCATTTTGGGCGGGAACCCCTTTTGGTGTTAGCATTATGTTATGCTTTAGCTATTGAAAAATAGCAGATCTACAAGCTCATAGCGCGCCACCGAGTGGCGCACTATGAGCTTGTAGGTCTGCTATTTTTGAAAAATCAAAAAAAAAAAGAGAAAAAAATGTTTTTTTTTCTTTCTTTTTTTCAAAAGGGCACATTGCCAAAAGGGCAGGGGGTGCTCTAGCACCCCCTAGTGTCTATCTGTGCACGCCACTGGATGATGCCATTGTTCTATGGTTGTTTTTGTGGTTTTTCTAAACACCCGGGTATAGAGAAATGACTATTAAAAAGAATTGTGCAATGTAAGAGGTAAAACTATAAAGGGTGGATTATAGGAAAGCATCGTAATAAATACATGGATCTCGATTGAATATACCTTTTTTTTTTTTTATATATATATATAAATGTCAGTCCAAGTTAACACAGATGCTGTATGATACAATCTGCAAAGGTGGGGAAAAATGCACAATTGTTACGATTAAAGATTGTTTCAGATTAATGTCCATTGCTGTGAGATGCTTTTATTTCATCGTTATTTTGCCGCATGGGCCCTATAGAGCGTCGCAGTCCCGCCCCCCTACCAGGGCCCAGGAAAATAAATCCCTGTTCATTTTCCTCAGGACTTTTCAGAAAGTATTTATTTAAAGACGTTTACGCCGCGGACAAAGCCAACTCTTCTACAAATCATGACAATAAACACAATGTTTTGGGCCAAACAAAGAATTAGAAAGTAGAAAAAACCCACTGTTGTCAGGATTTGTCGAGTTGGCTTTGTACGACGCTTAAAAAAGGTCTTTAAATAAATACTTTTTGAAATGTCTTTTTGAAATGCATTTGGGAATTATTTCCTGGGCCTGGCGTCGTCATGATTGGGGGCGGGACTGTGACGCTCTATGCCATGGGGAACTTACTAGTACAATCATATAGTTATGTACTGTTTTTACAAGATGTAGTAGACACTGGCAGCACTCAGTACATGCATCCCTCATTATCTTAGATGGGATCATATATAGCCAACCCATTTTTATGGGTCTCATGTAAAAAATATTCCTAATTTTTCATACATTTAACATTTTGCTAAAATTTCACTATAGAAAAGAACCATGCCTTCATACCAATACAGATTCAAGTTAACACCCTTTTGGTGTTTTAAGCATTACGTTATACTTTAGCTATTGAAAAATAGCAGATCTACAAGCTCGTAGCGCGGCACCGAGTGCCGCGTTACGAGCTTGTAGGTCTGCTATTTTTGAAAAATCGTGAAAATGTGGCGCAAAACTTTGAATATATATATTCTTTCAGAGCGAACGTTTTTTAACTCATATCTTTGCTTCTGGGGGGGGGGGGGGGGGGGGACCCTGGAACAACATATTTTCAGATGAGGGTCGGCGGCCAATTACATATAATTTTGGGGGTCCTTCACATGAAAATGTTTGAGAACAACTGACATAGAAACATGAGGTTTTTCAGAAAACTGTCAGGATTTAGAAGGCATCTGTAGAATCATTCCCAGGTCATAATGGGTTAAGATAAGTAAGAAAGACCATGTAAGTAACCATGATAAGTAAGAAAGATCCATGTTCAGTGAAGAGTGGTATAAGCATGCATTAAAGTTCTCAGTTGCCACAGCTGATTTCAATCATGAGTCGTGTGGATTCCATATATGTCGGCAGCATGTCTCCTATGGAAGCATGTAGCGCAGCAAAAATTGCTCACAACACTTCAAAGTAGCAGAATAGAATATATATTCATAAGCATATTCCATGAGTGAGGGGTATGATGTTGGAAGACCATCCCGAAACCCTGTGTTGACCTCAGGATACCTCACTGAGGATACGTCCCAGGTGCATCCATGCGATGTATTTTTGAGTGGTGCAAACCACTCCAACAACCAGCTTTGTCTGTATGTTTGTGTACCTGTGTACGTGTACCTGTGTACGTGTCCGTGCACAGGTGAGCATGGTTACCATGGTCACTGACATTACGTCAGACCACGGCTGATCAGGCTATATAAGACCTTGCACCACTCAGTTCACACGGGTGTGATTTTTTTGTTATAGTTTTCTATTTATAGTGACTCATAGCCTAGGAATAGACTATGTGACGAACCATGGTATAGTCTGATGACCACCGGAGAGACGGGTGACAGCTGGAATGTAGACGGCACCCGGGTGAGCAGTATGGGTTGGCGCCCCCAGCCTGTGTCCTCCGTGAGGAGGAAGCCCTCGGTGAGGCCTTTAGGAGGGCCATGCAAGCAGCAAAACGAAGCCGCAGCACCATTTCCCTGCGGAACCATTGCCCACCACTCCTGAATGAAGTGTCTGGTGCTGGGACCCTGGTGCAACGCACAGGCCTGGTGAGAGCAGGAGTGGACCTGGTGAGACGTAGGAGGGGCCCGGACAGGAGACAACCCACAGAGCCTAGTCCTTCCATGCACCAGAAGTGTACCTCCCAGCCACTGGCAGAGTAGTTCTGGAGTAGTTCCAACGGATTGTGTGGCCCTGGTTTTGCCCTAGTAATGGGACTGATCGAGGGTAGATACTGGGACGTAAGTCGGGACTTGATCACCCCGGCTGGGTCGCCTGAGTGAGGGGTATGATGTTGGAAGACCCGAAACCCCATTGACCTCGGGATACATCACTGAGGATACGTCCATGCGATGTATTTTTAGTTAGTCATGAAATTGTAATAGTCTTGGATATTTCATAAAAGCAAAAGGTTAAAAGCCTCATTCTGTGAACAAGAACAGACTAGGTTTACAATAATGCCTAAACATAATTCTAATAAAAATGTTTCAGTCATGAGATTTGAGGATGAAGTTATCTCAATCGCTGCGCCAGTGGGCACACATCTCCCTCTGCTGGCACTTGAATGTAAGCGCAGTGTCACTACTAGTTCACAAACGTTATGACATTGTTGTAAATATTAACTATAAATCTAAATATTAGTAAGTGTAAGCAGAATTTTACTCTAGTTCACAAGCGTTATGGCATTGTTGTAAAGATTACTTATATATTCTTTATAAATGTTGTCCCCAGACCACCTATAGAGCGTCGCAGTCCCGCCCCCTTTCATGACTATGCCAGGCCCAGGAAATAATAAGCCTATCTCACAGAATTTCCCCGCCCCCCTAAATACGCCCCCTTTCGGGGTTAGTGGTGATAGCGTGACGTCACTCCATAGACGCTACATGTTAACCGAGGTAATTTAAGAAGTCTACAACTTTTGTTTTCTCAAGGTAAGGTTTGTTCTATCTGTTCGACCTGATTTACCATCTTGTTTGCTTCATAATAATATTGGTCTGTCACATTTTTACATTAGAAAATGTACTTAGATTCTCCAGAGAAAAAAACGTGTAAATGCTCATGTTAAAGTCACCACTATTTACCGGAAGTGGGCGTGGAAAGCGGGCTGTGAGATAGGCCTATTCCCAATGCATTTTTCCCATAGACATTCAAAACGTATTTATTTAAAGACCTTATAAGCGTCGTACAAAGCCAACTCGAGTAGTGACAAATCATGACAACAAACACAATATTTTGGACCAAACAAATAATTACAAAGAAGAAAAACAACAAAAAAAGTGTTAACCTGACGTTTTCTTCTTCCTTCTAATTATTTGTTCGGCCCGAAGAATTGTGTTTGTTGTCATGATTTGTCACGACAAGAGTTGGCTTTGTACGACGCTTATAAGGTCTTTAAATAAATACGTTTTGAAATGTTTATGGGAAAAATGCATTGGGAATTATTTCCTGGGCCTGGTCTTTAAATAAATACCTTTTGAAAAGTCTATGAGGAAAATGAACGGAGAATCATTTCCTGGGCCCTGGTAGGGGGCGGGACTGCGACGCTCTATAGGGTTCAGCATTTAGGGCGGGACCCCCTTTTGGTGTTTTAAGCATTATGTTATACTTTGGCTATTGAAAAATAGCAGATCTACAAGCTCATAGCGCGGCACCGAGTGCCGCGCTACGAGCTTGTAGGTCTGCTATTTTTAACTCAAACGTTTAAACTCAAATCTTTGCTTCTGGGGGGCGTCCCTGGGAACAACATTTTCAGATGGGGGTCGGCGGGCCAAATACATATATAATCTTGGGGGTCCTTGACATGAAAACGTTTGAGAAAACTGTCATGATTTAGAAGGCATTTGTAGAATCATTCCCAGGTCGTAATGGGTTAAGATAAGTAAGAAAGACCATGTAAGTAACCATGATAAGTAAGAAAGATCCATGTTCAGTGAAGAGTGGTATAAGCATGCATTAAAGGGATAGTTCAGATTTTTTGAACTTAAGTTGTATGAAATACTTGCCATTAATATAGTGGTTGCAACTGTATTAATTGATTGCCCGAGTCCCATGGTGGGAGTTCTGCTCTTGTTTTGGTCAATATTAAGTAGTTCCGGTCATTTTGTGGGGGGCACTGGGGCCACGCAGTAAAAGTAAATTAATCCACAAAACGAACGTAATTTGTATTGTTGACCTATTTCTAAAATATTAGCGTGACTTTCGTTCAACTTTGACCCCACGATCACATGGAACTATTTTTTGGGCGTAGTGATATGGACACAAAAAACAGTTCTGTGTGATAGAGGGGTAAAAAAATAACGAAAGTTGCACTAATATTTTAGAAATAAGTCAACAATAAAAATGACGTTAGTTTTGTGGATTCATTTACTTTTACTGCGTGGCCCCAGTGCCCCCCACAAAATGACCGGAACTACTTGATATTTCACCAAAACCAGAGCAGAACTCCCACCATGGGACTCGGGCAATCAATTAATACAGTTGCAACCACTAAGTTGCAACTGTAACTTAAGTTCAAAAAATCTGAACTATCCCTTTAAAGTTCTCAGTTGCCACAGCTGATTTCAATCATGAGTCGTGTGGATTCCATATATGTCGGTCAGGTCTAAATCGGATCCAAGGTATGGGTTCAGATGGTTTAATATCCAAGGTACTCTGCCTCCAGACTGTCACTGGCCACGCTGTGGAGCCGATCCTTCGCATATTTAATGTAGCTGTTGATCTCTGAGATCCGCAGTCTGTTCCTCTTCACTTCCTCCTCCTGGATCTGGAATTAAACAGACGAGAAAGAAACCAGTGATACATCTATTCTAAAAGCATATAGACATTGATCGATCCAATACTTTATTAGTATAATAATAATGAATTAAAGGACCACTTCACCACTTTTCAACCTAGCTTCATATAATAGGTCCTCACTAATAATCATGAAAAACAAAATTCTACTCGGTCTGTGTCTCATAGGAGGGCTGTGGGCAGTTCAGAAACCGTCTTCCAGTGACATCATCGATGGGGAATACAAGCTAATAGAAACTGCAGTCTTTCTAGTCCTGAAAAGTTGCAATGCGAAAATGGAAGCCATCGTTCTCACTATAATGGAAATCTAAACATTTTTGTAAAAAAATCTTGTTTAAAAACGAATCTGCCTAATGATGTCACTGGAAGACGGTTTCTAAGCTGCCCACAGCCCTCCTATGAGACACAGACTGAGTAGAAAGAAATCGTGCCATTTTATCATGATTATTAGTGAGGACCTATTATATGAAGATAGGTTGAAAAGTGGTGAAGTGGACCTTTAAGTGTCTGGTGCAACGGGACTGATTGTGGGTAGCTATACTGGGACGTATAAGTTGGGACTTTGATCACCCCGGCTGGGTCACCTGAGTGAGGGGTATGATGTTCGCGAGACCCGAAACCCCCGATGACCTTGGGATACATCACTGAGCATACGTCCCAGGTGCATCCATGTGATGTTTATTTATTTCGTTTTAGTCAAAAATGTGAACCATACAGAGCATACAGTAGATACATATGATGAACACATTAATATGTGTCATCAACAAATACACAAATAGCTATATTTACAGAGGAGGAAAGGGGGAAACGCTGGCAGTGTGTATGATCTCTCATTTCTTATTGGATTTAGTATCCAACTCCACTCATGTGGTGTTATGACGCTTTCTCAAAGGCAAGTTTTGAAAGAAGCCTAGTGGTTCACTGTTCACATCCTTTGCTGATGACAGGACATTCCTAGCGGAATTCCCCAATATGGTGGTAAGTAGCTAGTAGAATGAATATGTTTCCATGTTTGTGCTAAATTCGGTGGCCACCATATCGTCGTAGGGCAGGCACTCCTTCTGGTGTTGTGACTGTGGCTGTCACTCACCTCTGGGATATGAGACCTGCAGGGCCGCTGGGCAATAGATCAATATCATATTGATATGTGACAGATATCGTCTGGGATTTTGGACATTATCTTAATATCATCATATGGCATAAGTGTTGTCTTTCCCTGGTTTTTTGAGTGGTGCAAACCACTCCAACAACTGGCTTTGTTAGTACCCGTGTGTGTGTTTGTGCCTGTACGGGTGAGCATGGTTGCTATGGTTAGTATGTGACGTCACTGACATCACCGACATCACGTCAGAGTGATCTCAAAAAAGCTTATAATCAATCTCTATCGTTATTAGTGGCACCACTCAGTTCACACGGGTGTGATTTTTTATCAACAATAGTCAACTCTCTCTCATTAGCAGGCAACAGTGCAGCACTATCTCTCTCTCTCTCTCTCTCTGTTTCTGGCACAACAGCGCCACTTTTGCCCCTACTGGTACTCATAGTCACACACATTAACACACGGTTAACAACACACATTAACACACGGTTTACACGGACATTGCTGTCCCTTGGAGTGGTTGCACCACTCAAAAATCCACTATAGAGCGTCGCAGTCCCGCCCCCTACCATGGCCCAGGAAATGAATCCTGCAGTGAAGTGTTGCAGTTTGGAAGTGCTCGTTAGATATCACTCAACTGCCCTGCGTAGCACCTGTTTTGAATTTGCACATAATGCAGGAGGCAGCAGGACGTTGCTTCACTGAAAACGAGTGCTTCCAAAATCTGATGGGAAGATGGCCGCGGTCTGCAAATGGTCAATACGGTCCATGCAGCAGCCCTAAAGGTGAGGAGGGGGGGGGGGGTCTTCTCTTCCTACCCGTCTCATGAGCTCTGCCATCCAGGCGTTGACGCGCGTCACCAGCTCATCCTCTCGGTTGTTGATGTGCAGCAGGTGCTTCTCGTTAGAGGCGGACGCCGTGTTGGTCAGGGTGTCTTTGCTCACAAACAGCTGCAATGAGAGGCGGACACCGTGTTGGTCAGGGTGTCTTTGCTCACAAACAGCTGCAATGAGAGGCGGACACCGTGTTGGTCAGGGTGTCTTTGCTCACAAACAGCTGCAATGAGAGGCGGACACCGTGTTGGTCAGGGTGTCTTTGCTCACAAACAGCTGCAATGAGAGGCGGACACCGTGTTGGTCAGGGTGTCTTTGCTCACAAACAGCTGCAATGAGAGGCGGACACCGTGTTGGTCAGGGTGTCTTTGCTCACAAACAGCTGCAATGAACAACAATTATCAATTATTGTTTTACTTAAGTAAAAGCACCAATACTGCAATTTAGAACTACTTTGTTACAAGTAAAAGTACGGAATTGAAAATGTACTTGAGTAAAAGTACAAAAGTATCGGCATCAAAATGTACTTAAAGTACTACAAGTAAAAGTACTCATTGTGCAGAATGTGCCATTTCACAAGTTCAAAATGTGTACAAAATCTATTGAAAATAGCAGATCTACAAGCTCACAATGCGTCGCATTGTGAGCTTGTAGATCGGCTATTTTCAAATGGCCGAAATGAATAGGGTTGAAGTGGTTAATGTATGTTTTCTAATCAAAATTAAAATCTCCAAAAGTAACTAGTAACTAAAGTTTTCAAATAATTGTAGTGAAGTAAAAGTACAAATTTTGGCTCTGAGATAGTAGAGTAGAAGTAAAAGTACTGGAAATTGGAAATACTCAAGTAAAGCACAAATACCTCAAAACTGTACTTAAGTACAGTACTTAAGTAAAAGTACTTAGTTACTTTCCACCACTGTTGAAATGTACGTATGCACCGTCAGCTTGTAGATCTGCCATTTCTGAATAGCCAGCGTATCATTATAAAGTGGTTATGATGATTGTGATGCTGTATTAACACATTTAGCTGGGGCGCCCCTGGAACCCCACCAAGGACCTCTGGAGGCAGTGGCGTGCACAGACATTTAGAGGGGCAGGTGCTCAAGGAAAAAAAGGGCACCTTGTGCAGCGCGTGGAACCAGCCGGTTGCCTAAATAGTGTGAGATTTATAGATTATGGGGACTAAATAATATATTAGCTTTTTATCAAGAATTGATCAATGTCACCATGGTCCACATACTGTACAGTGTACACTGTACAAAAAAAATAAAAATAAAGTTTTTTTTGTTTTTGTTTTCAAAAGGGCACATTGCCAAAAGGGCAGGGGTGTTCTAGCACCCCCTAGTGTCTATCTGTGCACACCACTGTCTGGAGGTCCCGGGACCCCAGAACCCACTGGTCTGCTACGCTGAGAGTGTTAGAAATGGGACCAAATGTAAGTGCTGTAGATAGATTTAATCATACATCTAAGCATTATTGTGTGTTTCTAATGCTTAAAAACATAACATAAAATAGACACCACGACATGTTGCCAAAAGTGTCAGAAAGTTAAGGTATGGCCTGGGCTGGCCAAGCGGTCCAGGCACCTAGGCTGGTAAGCCGGCCTGACATGGTGTCGCTGGTTCGAGTCCCGAGCCCGACGGCCTTTGCTGCGTGTCTTCCCCTCCATCTCTCTCCCCCTTTCCTGTCAAACTACTGTAAATCGATCAATAAAGGCAAAAAATATCTTAAAAAAACAAATTTAACTGATTTTCACATAGCTTGGACATATGCAAATTAGGGGTCCAGAGAGTCTCAACCAGTCCATAAAGGAATAGCCGCATATCTCCCTCAGAGCCTGGACTATGGGTCAGAAGATGAGATAAGTATGTATCATGTGATGACATCACACTGACCATTCTGACTTCATCAGGAAGCTCCTCCGTCAGTGTGTTCTTGGCGACCTTCTCCAGGGTCGCCACGGCGACCTCCGTGACCTCCTTATGGTGGTTGTTCTCGAGGTCACGGCACTGGGCGAAGGTACGGCGAGGTCAAAGAATACCTCTATAAAATTACACAGTGTACACATCGAAAAGCAACACAGCAGACAATAATGCGTTACAAAAATGACTGTACAAAAGGTCTCAGTCATTCAGAAATAGTGTTTGTTCATGCGCTGCATGGTCACTGGGCTCTCACTGACTCCAATGCATTCCACCGAACTTCCGGGTGTAGTTTGGCTGCCATGTGGTGCCACGAATCTGCCGTCTACTCTGGTCTGGAATTGCATGATAGCGAAAATGACGTCGATGACCTTACCTCCTTTCCATATACCTTGCATCGTACCTGGCCTACTGAGTGGCAAAAAAACTACTTTCTGGCCTTGACAGCCCATACCTGTACATCCAAACAGAAAAGTCCTATCTGATTGCATTAACCCATTTTGACCTGACCTCAAAATTAAAAAAAAATCTTCTAAATCCCCCAGTTTTCTGAAATAAATATTTTCACGATTTTTCAAAAATAGCAGACCTACAAGCTTGCTTGTAGATCTGCTATGTTTCAATAGCTAAATTATAACATAATGTTTAAAACACCAAAAGGGGTTCCCGCCCAAAATGGGTTAAACAACGTTAAACTCACTTTGCCACTCGATTTGCCACTCAACTTTAAGCATGTGCATACCGGTTCGTTTGATTGGCTCTGCAAACACGTGTTTCCAGTTCAAATCTGCTGCCGAGCCAATCAAACGACACTATATGGTGAAATGTTCATATATGAAACATTAGACATTAAGGCTGCAGGCTGTGAAGTTGACAAATACAAAGGATATATTCCTTGAGCGGTTTCAGTGAAGCTGCCGACCATGTTAGAGATGTTCCTCTCAAAGTCTTTGATGAGGTCCTGGAACGAACGAACGAATGAATGAATGAATGAATGAACGAACGAACGAACGAAAGAATGAATCTGTAATAGTACCCATGTGCGCGCACACACACACACACACACACACACACACACACACACACACACACACACACACACACACACACACACACACACACACACACACACACACACACACACACACACACACACACACACACCTCCAGCTGGTCCACCAGGTGCATCTCCAGGGTCATGACCGCGTCGCGGAACTGTGTGATGTCATCGTGACACTGCATGATGGTGACTTCCTGGACGTGAGCGTCTGTCACTTCCTGCAGCTCCTGCATCCACTGGAACCAAAGATGGTCTATGTATGAAGATGGGCCGACTTCATTGGAGCCACTACATGGTACACAAAGCCTACAAAATGGTCTCCTAAATATAGTAGGCGTGGTTTGCTTCTCCCCGACCTGGGGGGAGAAGCAAAGAGGCTTCATGACTCCTCTCAAATCTCGCGAGAGACTAGTTTGTTGGCATGTAACGATATATCGTATATCGATATATATCGATAATAATCCCGACGATATGAATCGATTCATTGAAATAAAAATATCGATTTTCCAAAAAAAAAGAGGGGGGCTAGTGTGTGATGTGAAATGTGAGCTTTAGTCATATTCCATCATATTCAAGTGCTTTTGGAGAGAAATGAGAGTCACTTTCAGTAGTAGAGCACTGTAGAGGGGAGCTGTGTGTGTCTGTGTCTGTGCCCAGGTGATGATGGTCGTTGATGCTCATCAAGGAAGGCAATTATGTTTCTGCACTGTCAAAAGTAATGCTACTTCTTTTGCAATGTAGTTAAATAAGAAATGTGAAAAAAGCTCAGGGGGGGAAGATAAATTATATCAAATTAAAAAAAACTGTATTTTTTCTAGAAAATACAGATTTTACACTTGCAACCAAGTGTAAAATGACTTATACTGGATCTCTTGTCCACTAGTCCATCCCTAACATTTAGTTTTATTTGTTGACAAAATTGTCAGCCTATATTTAGTCTTAGTTTTACTCATCGTAGCTTCGTTTTCATTTAGTTTCCATTTAGTTTTCGCCTGTGAAAAAAGTTTTAGTCGACGAAAACAACACTGGTAGGAACATGATACGAGTCTTCAGCTCACCTTTCTCCGGCGCTTCTCAAACTGTGCGACCAGCTGAGCAGCCATCTGCTGGTTCTCTGCCACTGCCTCTTTCAAACCGGCGAAGAAGAGCTGCACCTCGGCCTCTCTCTGCCGCCGCTGAGCCAGGCCCATCTCAAACACCTGAACACACAGCTCCCCCAGCTGGTGCTTAAATGTATAACGGCACCGTTAAGGAAATAATGAACCATGCTTCTGACTTAGTAAATAGTATTTGGAAAAATAAATGCATTATCAACAACCACCACAACAATAGTAGGCCTACAGACTGGTTCATAATCTAACAATCTAATTGTTAGATTATGCAGCCCTACCAATAGTCATTAAGACATGCAAATCCCTTGACTCCTTCAAAACCGCTCTCAAAGGGCACCTATACGGACGGCTGCAATTCGAAACTGGCCCCCGTAGAATCTGAATCCCCTCCCCCCACCACCCACCCCTTTTTCCACTCACTGTATATGTTTCTTTTCCCTTTTTTACCTCCTTTATGATGAATTCCTGTTCTGTTCTTTGGCTATATGTCTATTTGTATGTAAATCTAAATGTTTTGATGATTTGAACATGGTGGACCCTCTTGTAAACAAGTGTAATGGCTTTATTGGGTCGTCCACTGTGCCGGAGATTAGCTGGTAACAGACGGACGGAAGGACGGACGGACACACGGACACACACACACGGACACACACGGACGGAGTGCAAAACATACTCTCTCCCCATGCCTTCGGCCTGGTGGAGACAATAAAACAAAGGATATGTTTGAAACAGATGGTCTATTTCAGACAGGTAGCTGAGTTTCTGTGCTTGTGGGTCGCCTGTGAACATGCCGTCGTACAGATGGGAGCCGTTCAGGAACTCCACGAAGGCTTCCTGACACAAACAACAACAATAGAAAGAAAATGAACACTCAAGTCAGTGGTGGATTAAACTCAACGGCAGTACAGTTGAGTCAATGCATACTCCTGGTCAATTATTATTCAACTACAAGGGAAAGGTTGCACAAGTACTGGAGTATATAGTTGCTTTTTATGTATAGAAAAGATAGATTTGCTGCTGGAACTATTACTACTTTACTGTGTGTTTTGCTCAGGGAAACCTCGGCACACAGACTGGGTGTTCAGTTGAAGACCGCCTATAGATGCAACCCTGGGCGTGTACGCTGTGAAATCCTTAGTTCATGTAAGGGTCTGGGCACACCTAAGATTCCATGCACGGACAGCTGGTGGATGGAAAAGAAGCTCCACCCACGCGGCAGGTTGCCGCGTCGGCCAGATTCCCGGGAAAAGCTTGCCCCCCAGCGCCATTCTGCCGCGTGGGTGGAGCTTCATTTCCATCCACCAGCTGTCTAAAAACCCGGAAATGACGCAAAAGATCACCCCATTCAACTGTTATCACCCGATAATCAAGAAAATGTTCGTATCGTAATCAGCACCTTAATCAATCAATAATCAACATACTGGGAAATCCGGAAGAGAAACTATGGGAGCGTTTGCTTTTTGTGTCACTGATGTCAATGACGGAGGCGCGCCGTGTCTGGTGGCCTTGAGCCACGTGAGGCACCGCCGAGCGAGGCGCTAGCCGAGCGAGTCGCCGTGCCGAGCGTTGCGACGGCCACCAGACCCGACTCAGCGCCGTCCGAGTTACGTCCCGATAGGCAGAGAATAGTAGCCCCTAGTTTCCATGCACCGACAATAGAGTTGGAAATGACACGTTCAGCAGGGGGAGTCCTTGACCAGGCTATGTCTGCACCACACCCTGCATGCGTGCAGTCCGGGGGAATACAGCCAAACACCACAATGTCTAGTATGCCCATATGGCCCTATTGGCCGTATTCCAACGTCCTGATAACGGTTGATTTCGTATATTTAATACAGTGATAACGGGTGAATCGGCTGAAAAGACAGCTTCCTTTGGCCGCGCATGGAAGTTCAAGAAGTGTGCCCAGGCTGTAAGAGAGCCTTATTATTTTGTTGTGTGCTTGTTTCCAGTATACCCTGTGCAGCTGGAGCGCCTCCTCCTGGCTCAGTCTGTCCTCAACAGCCTTTCTGACCTGCAGCTCGTCGTGTTCGGTCTTCTCAACAGCATCCTGATGCTTGGCCAGCGCCTGCTCTTTCTGCATGGATGGACACACACATCATGCACACTATAGGATGTATGTATATAAAACAAGCAGTGGTGGAATCAGTGGTGGAAAAAGTAAAAATTGTTTTACTTAAGTAAATGTACCAATACTGCAATTTAGAACTACTTCGTAAAAGTACGGAATTGAAAATGTACTTGAGTAAAAGTATCGGCATCAAAATGTACTAAAAGTATTCATATTGCAGAATGTCCCATTTCACAAATGTGTAGAAAATCTATTGAAAATAGCCGATCTACAAGCTCTCAATGCGTCACAACGCGATGCATTGTGAGCTTGTAGATCGGCTATTTTCAAATGGCCGAAATGTATAGGGTTGAAGTGGTTAATGTATGTTTTCTAATACAATTTTAAATCGCCAAAGTAACTAGTAACTAAAGTTTTCAAATAATTGTAGTGAAGTAAAAGTAAAAATGTTGGCTCCGAGATGTAGTTGAGTAGAAGTAAAAGTACTGGAAATTGGAAATACTCAAGTAAAGTACAAATACCTCAAAATTTTACTTAAATACAGTACTTCAGTAAAAGTACTTAGTTACTTTCCACCACTGAAAACAATATATATCCATCTCCGTGATTGTACCACTGTTTGGGCATAAACAAGACGTGGAAGGGTGAATTTATAGGTGCCCACTCTTCCTGTATGCGTTCAAGCACACAATACTACAGTTGCTTACAGCAGTGGTTCCCAAAGTGGGGTCCGGGGACCCTCAGGGGGACCTGAGAGAGTTCCAGGGGGCCCCCAGCTAAATGATAGTTTGGAACCAAATGGATGATTATGGGTCTGTAACTCAGAGAGTGTACAAATGGAACCAAAGGGACCCGTTAGGGTCCATTAACATTGTTAACATTGTTTTTACAATATAAATTGTGGGTCCCATGCAGAGATAGAAATGCCATTAAATGGGGGTGCATGTCAAACTGGGTGGTCCTTGAAATTAAACGGGTTGAGAGTCTCTGCTAGAGCCGTAACAATCTTCTCTTATGGGGGGTCCCTGGGCATATCCTTTTAAATGGCGGTCCACGGACTAATATAGTGTCAATTTGGGGGTCCTTGACAGGAAAACGTTTGGGAACCACTGGCTTACGGCGTGCTCATCCAGGAGCCTGTAGTCCAAGTAGGCCAGGTTTGGCATGTATGCAGCGATGAAGGATTTGTAGTCTTCATCTTTACAGATGGGGTTTCCAGCTAGATTGACACAGTGCAGGTCCTTGAATCTTCTGAGGTAGACCACCTTCATGGGGAGAGGAAACATTGTCACGGTATGTATACTGTATATATGTGACTAAATTTGACTGAGGGACTGCCATTGGATTTTTTTGAATTTTCGTTTTTTCATGTCATGTGAAAGCAGGGAATCATAGCTTCAAATTTACATATTGGTTGTTCAGTTTGACCCACCAGTTTTGGAGATATGACTTATAGAGTAATGTCTTGCAGAGAAACAGCAAGTTGAGAAAACAGGCTTGAAAGGTTCACTTCTGTGGACTCTAACATTACACCTAGCTACATGTTTAAGCATTTATTTCATATTTACACGTCGATTTCAACTTTTCTGCCAGTGCTATTAACTCATTTTGGGGAAAAAAATAAGAAAAAATAAGATGGAATTTGCGCGATGGCAGGCTCTCAGTCAAATCTGGTCACATATGCGTCTTTATGGTGTGAAACCTGTGGCACTATCTTCAGAGCATGTAACGTGCATTGTGATACTGTAAAAATAAAATAAAACAATAAAAGAGGAAAAGGAATCCGCTTGGCTCCAATGTGGATCTATTCAATAGATTCACATGTAGGAGCCAAGCCATTCTCTGTTTTAATATTTTTATTGAGTTTTTCAAATAGAGAGAAAAGGATTAAAAATAAGACAAAAACAAAACAAGAAAAGAAAGAGAAAAAAACAACAACAGGGCATGAATTCATTCAGAACGTGTCATTATACATTCCAATATGTTACACTGCTAGAGTACGATAATGAAGAGTAGAAGGCTAAATACTGGTTCAATGTGAGATATGCGCAAGGTGATCTAAATATGGTTGCCATATAACATAGAACTATGACCATAGAGTATATGAAAGGATAGAGACTGATCTGGCGCGAAGCTCCTCCCCCCCCGCTATTCATGTCAGTGGAAGTTGCTCAGTGGCGTTTTGAAGCACGCGGAAGGACCGTCTACTTCCGCCTTTTTTCGATTTGGGCACCAAAATTTGGTGCCCAAAATGCGGAAGTGCAAACGCGATCAACGTTAAAGCCCAGCTGCACGGGGTTTCCTCGTCATACTTCCACGGGTCCACCTGCAGTCCCTCCTCTTACCGCTAGGGCCCGGAGCTTCAACGTTGGAAAGCCTCACTGGCCCCTTGACTATGACTTGTCTGTCATATCATAGCGAATATCATGATAGCCAAGCCATTCTCAAACTGTTCTTTTTTTGCTCAGGGCACGTCCCTGACCCTTGTAAATAACGTTTTCATCCACAGTACCCCTGAATGAAATTGCTATTTTATTATAGCACTTTACATTTATGTCATATGATGGTACGCAAATATGTCAATCTTTCCCAATAAGATAACAATATGTCATGAAGAAAAATAAAAAACAAAAATAGCAGATCTACAAGCTCACAGCGTGTCGCAACACAATTCAAAAAATCAAATGCATCTCAAACTGGGGGATCCTTAAAAAAGTTAAGAATCTGTTTTCAAGTTTGAGCCGATTCGGGGACTAGTGCCCATAAATCAATCCTCCCGTTAGTCCGACCTGTGCTGCGGGTTACACATCACCTGTGCTGCGGGTTACTAATCACCCATGCTGCGGGTTACAAATCACCCCTGGCTTCCTGTGAGGTTTAAGGTTAGGGTTTGGGGATAGTGTTAGAGTTTCGGGAATGATCTCACTCACGTGTTCCAAGTTGTCCAGGAGGTTGTTTCCTACGGACAGGATCTGGAGCCTCCTCAGTGAGTCCATGTTCTCCAGAACACTGATCCTGTTGCTGTACAGACTCAGGTCTTCAAGCTTCACCAGACATTCCAAACCTTCAATCTTCTCTATGCTGTTGAACGACAGATCTTGAAGAGGAGAGAGACGACGTCACAACTCACAACACTCGTTTTTATGGTCTGTTCTTTCCTAAAGCAGTGGTTTTCAACCAGTGGTCCTCGAAGGGGGTTCCAGGTGGTCCCCCCCAGGTAAATGATGGAAAGTTGGTAACCAAATGGACCCTTTTGGATCCATTTAGGCCTGACGTCGAAATCAAAAAAACGTTCACTCTGAAAGAATATATATTCAAAGATTTGTGCCGCATTTTTACGATTTTTCAAAAAATAGCAGACCTACAAGCTCGTAGCGCGCCACTCGGTGGCGCGCTATGAGCTTGTAGATCTGCTATTTTTCAATAGCTAAAGTACAGTATAACATAATGCTTAGTTAAAACACCAAAAGGGGTTCCCGTCCAGAATGGGCTAAAGCAGTGGTTTTCAACCAGTGGTCCTCGAAGGGGGTTCCAGGTGGTCCCCAGGTAAATGATGGAAAGTTGGTAACCAAATGGACCCTTTCGGATCTTTAACTCTTGGGTCCATTTGGTTTCATTTTACACTAGTTAAACATCTGTTTAGTTAATTTCCAAGAAGTCTACATAATTAGAGGATGAAGAAGACTTGTTATTTTGATGAATGTTTGCCTGTTATCTCTCTTAATGGTACCAACAACATCAATACAGCATGGAATTGTGGACAAAATCTTATCCAACCACAACAAAAATATTCTTTAGTTTTGGGTCTGAGAGGCTAAAGGCTCATACATAGTCTGGATTTTTGGTGGTGAGGTGACCACCAAACTTCAACATGACGTCACGAGCCGTGGTGAAGAGCAAACCACCGCCACCACCCCAGCCCTTCTCTCTGTTTTTACTCACCACCACTCAACGTTATTTCAGCTCCGGTGGTCACCTCACCACCGAAAATCCAGACTATGAATGAGCCTTTAATGTCATCAAATGGTGGTCTGTGTGGCTCAAATGCTGAATATCTGCTATTTTTCAATAGCTAAAGCATGACATAATGCTTAAAACACCAAAAGGGGTTCCCGCCCAAAATGGGTTTTAAGGCCCTGGCTGGGACAAGTCTCTTTTAGGGTTTATTGTATAGGAAGGGACAGACTTAAACTGCAGGGTGCGCATATTTGTGCGCTAACCGGTATATCTCCGTATATCACCTTTTTTATGTTTGCAAATTCACCGGCTTCTTCATCATGCAATTAAGTGTCGCGCGACTCGCGCACAAAAGTATAGTAGCAGACAATAGCAGATCTACAAGCTCACAACGCATCGTGCGTTTTTTATTGCCCCTCACTTCACAGGGGAGTGATTTTATATTAAAGTCTAACTCATGTTGATTAGCTTTATTGTTAATGGCATTTAATGTGTGTGTTAGGGACTGTGATGACGTAAGTTTTCCCTTCATTGTCAATGGCAAAAAAACAAACATTGAACTAAAAACGAACATTAAACCTGTATACCTGTATAGGAGGGGCTATAGCGCCCCTCAAAAATAGGCTCTATGCCTATTTGCTCAGACACTATGACGTACAATTCAACATTCATTGTCAATGGGAATTGAATGTTTGTTGACAAAGTTTGTTATTAAAATACACTAAAAGCTGGACATATAGGATGGGCTGGCGCCCCTCAAAAATCACACCTGTGTGAAGTGAGCGGACAATTATATTGAATATTAATATTGTACTGTGTACTGTGCATGTCTTTGATCTTACCGAGCCATGTGAGGTTGGTGAGACATGCCAGTCCCTCTATCTTCTCTACGATGTTGTTGTTCAGCTGCAGTTTGGTCAGAGATGTGAACTGTTGTAGGTGTTCAATCTTCAGGATGTCTGTGTGGACACAGATATCATTCAATAGCAGACAGTGGTCTGTCGGCAGACTCGGCACACATTGGTGGACGGACATTAACAGAGTGCATTTGATTTGAGTATAGTGTCATCACCTTCGGAAATACAGTTGAGGGCAAGCCCTCATTTTCAATGTAGCCAAGGTTACAAATACACAAAATGCAGTCAAAAAAAATACATCAAACACAACATTATAAATCAACACATAGGTATCAAAGGGGGCTTCAGCGCCTGCCCTTTTACCCATCTGTAAAACAACTGCCCCCTCCAGACCACGAATGCAGCATTTACTACATGGTGAAAGAAATGCAAATGACCCTCCGGTCATACCGGAAGGCAGCATTCAGGACAATTGTTTTTTTTCCCCCCGAAGTCTCCTGAACTAATTTGTTTCGAAATCCATGCCGTACACCGCGTCTCCAGTAGATAAAGAAGAGTGCAGGGTTGTGCCCCGACAATAGCTGATCTACAAGCTCGCTTGTAGATCAGCTATTTTCGCTATTTTGGGCCAAAAAGTGCCCTCTTATGGGATTTCAGCCCCTGCCTCTCTAGCACTCTCTGCACGTGCCTGATTGTCCTTCTTTTTTTTTCTTTATAATTTTTATCCCACAATTTTGTAACCCATTTTTCACCCCTGTGTCAATTATCTAATGTGATCCTGGCCTCTACACACCCTCCGCCAACCTATAGTCCCCATATATGGGGGACAACGGACTGAACTCATGCTTCCTTCATGCCTGAGTGTCCAAGTTGCTCCTTTACACCTGACAGGGGGGAGTTTCCCTGGTTGGACGTATAGCGCGTGGAAGGAACACGTTATTCCAACCAGTTCCTTTCCCCAGGCGCCCCGGCTGGCCAGGGGCAGTTTAGAGACCAGGATTACTGCATGTTTTTTGTGAGGGTACCTACCCTAGGGGACACGGGGAGAACATGCAAACTCCACACAGAAAGGCCCTTTCGCCAACCCCGCCTCGGGAATGGGCACTGATGACGCGGAGGAGGAAACACTCCGCCAGCACCCACAGCGGGAGCGGGAATCGAACCCAGGACCTTCTAGCTGTGAGGCGACAGCACTACCAACTGTGTCACCGTGCCCCCCTGATTGTCCTTCTAATCATGCATAATGGGGGGGTATTAGGTTTCGACAGCAAGATGTATTTGTTTCCCGCCCTCACGTTTATATTCCAGTCTGAGGTGAAGGACGTCATTGAAGTGGATGCCCTCTTCCTTGGCTATGCGTCCAGCCTGCTGCTGAGGACCCTGCTCCTCCACTGCCTCCTGCAGTACCCTCTCGTCCACGATAGAGGGCTCTACTGTGCCATATGAC
Source organism: Electrona antarctica (assembly GCF_951216825.1). NCBI lineage: Eukaryota > Metazoa > Chordata > Actinopteri > Myctophiformes > Myctophidae > Electrona > Electrona antarctica. The sequence goes on from NC_136795.1 coordinate 46,375,042, forward strand.
CAGCTCATCCTTTCTGCTACACAAGATCAAACAATTCAAGTAAAGAGTAAATTAATCCTAATTAATCAACACACGACCGGGGAAATGGTCAAGCAAATAGAATGGAAAGAAAACAATGAAAGTGCTACAATTAAGGAAAGGAAATTAAAAAAAGAAAACCTCCTCTTGTCAGGTGCAACAACAGCAAGCATGCAACAACAATGTTGTAAACGCAAAAAACAGACATTAGAAAGAAATTAAAGAACATTATCTTGCCAGCAAGTACCAGGCGAGAGTCAGGTAGAAATAAAATACAGTTTTTAGAGCAACAGAATGCTATCTAGTGTATGGTGAATTAGAAAAGTAGCACAGGATGTACTACTTTTCTAATTCACTCTACCCAGTCTTAAAATAATGTGCTGCACATTAATTTAAGAATGTGTTTAGCATAAAAGATTAGTTGTAGTAGGCTTACCAGTGTACCACCGAACTTACCTTCTCTGAGGTCTTAAAAACCCAGCTAGGCGTTGGGAATGGAGTGTATATCGTTGCGTAGCAACAGACGAGCTGCATTCAACACACTCAACACATTTTACTCAGATAGCCTACTAATGTACATTTATACTTGAGTAGGCTATGTTCATTTTTCCAATACTTTATACGTATCTCTCCATTACATATCAGAGACAAATACTTTTACTCGAATTATTTGAAAAACATATAGCTTTCTTTGTAGATTTATATTATTACAAAAACATGCATTAGTGCAACCATAGCCTTTCAAATCTTTCAAAGCAGATTACAATCTTTTTTATACTTGACCTTAATATAAATAGCTTTATAATGTGTTGATTATTGTTATAAAACATTATGAGTAGGCTAAGTATATGATTTCTTATACTTATTTATACAGTCTTATAAGTCAATTTTATAATGTATTATTATGTTGTTACTTGTTAGTATGTTAATAAAGCATTACAGAAATGGGATGACCAAATACTCATTAATAGGAACACGAGATAATGTAAAAAAACAAAAAAGCAAGCATAAAAGAAAACAAACAAACAAACAAACAAACAAACAAACAAACAAACAAACAAACAAACAAACAAACAAACAAACAACTGACTACTCTTTAGAGTTAGACTTTAGAGTTTACTACAACTACTGTAAAGGTTGTGTCGTTGAACGTCCCTTCAGTGCGGTGATTGACAGCGGGCTCTGTCCACACGCATTGCACGGCCCACTACATTCCCACCAATAGCAGTGCTCTGGGGGCGGGTCTTGGCGCTAAGGCGTCACAGTGCTGCTTCAAGGCTTTGCTGTCATCATTATTCCGAGTAGAGAGAGAGAAAGAGAGAGCTGAGACAGTGTTGTTGTTATTGTTGTCAAAGATGGAGTTCTTACTGGGCAACCCGTACAGCACCCCTGTGGGACAGTCTATAGGTAAGAAACTACACTTATATTATCATATTATGGACATTATAATGACCATGTCAGCGTTGAATTGATGTCACGTCACGTTATTTCTTACTGGAGGAGCTTGTGAACTACTGTACTGTATTAGCATCAGTCGAAAGGAGTGAGTGGACACTAGTGGAGACTTCGGTCAAGCTAGCAAGAAGAAGATGAGGAGAGACTGGAGTCAGTGTGGTGTGGAGCCCAGGGCGTCCTCCTCTAATACCTCCCCTCTCTCTCTGTCGCTCTCACCTTGTTAAAAAACAGAAAAGCTCCAGTCTAGAAGTATAGGAACCGAGCCTGGCCATCAGGTGTATGGGGGGAAAGGAAGGCTTTACGTCAGGGATAGCAACGGCCGGTACCGGGCGGTCCCTTTTCTTATGGGCCCTGGAGGATCGAGGAAGTCCGCGATGATGAGGGGAATGGGATGGATGGATGACTCGATCGTCCCTTCTAACTTTGTTGTGAAATATGAATGACTTTCATCTTGGTATGACGTTACTAAATCAAACTAGATTAAATTATGGGCTATTGCTGAACTGTACTGTACTGTACTATTATAATTAGCATTATGGAGTGTTCTGTCACGTCAGCTAGCTGGCCAGACGTCAGTTCAGTGTCAGCTGCATCATCATCCATCCATCCATCCATCCATCCATCCACATGAAGTTCTTAGTTCTGTTGGGAAGTACCAAGTGGCTTATTTTATTTTATTTGTTTTTCCTTTTATAGCAAGTTTGCTGATGCTGAGGAAACTGGATGAGTAAATCTAATCTATAGCCTATTTATTTATGGCCTGCAAGGTCTTCTTTTATAGCACTGTTTGAAATCAACCAAATTAACAGGTGTCCCTGTTTTTGGCACGTCATACAAGACAACATTTTAAGAAAATTATTCACATATCTTTCCAACCCCCCCCCCCCCCCCCCCCCCCCTAACTGGCTTGGCGAAGATGTTCCAACATCATGATGCACTGTGGTCCCTTTTCCACCGGTTGGTTCCGTTCGGTTCAGTTCTTTTTGGTTCTTAAGTCCATGAGCCAGAGCTCCAAAATTGGAACGTTAATTATGAATTGAGTGTGCAAAACCATACCTATATTAGATTGTTATCACCATGACACTTCCCCAGTTGAGTACTTACACAAAGACAATTGATTTATTGTACTACAAATTTTACATTTTTAAATATGAAAATGAGGCATTATGTAGGAGAATATGCAAAATAAATATGAAAAAGCTACTACTGTGGAAGGGTTATCATGTATTAATTAGCTTGTATTGATCCTATAAACAATTTAATATTGGTCTAGTTTTTCCCCACCAATTTTGGAGCTCTGGCTCATGGACTAAGAACCAAAAGGAACTGAACCGGTGGAAAGGGGGTCACTGTGTCTGCTGCATCAGTGCATCTAACATCTGAACCTTGTGGTTGTGGCTGTCGAACTGCTCGTAGCCATCCTGTGACCTCAGACGCCCCCCCCCCCCCCCCCCCCCCCCCCCCCTTTTTATCTTTTATCTTTTTTATCCTTTATTTACCCAGGGTTGTAGCTGAGCACAAATGCTCATTTTCAGGCAGCAACGCCCTGCAAACGCCTCTGGTCTTCTCCTGTCGACACGGACATGTCATTTCTATTGTCAGACCATGACAACATCATGAGCGTGTTGCCGGGCCGGCTGTCTGTCTTATCTGTGTGTGTGTGTGTGTGTGTGTGTGTGTGTGTGTGTGTGTGTGTGTGTGTGTGTGTGTGTGTGTGTGTGTCTGACATGGACTTTATGACTGTTTGATGATCTACAGTATACTATCTATGTGCTTTTCCGTTGCTTTCTGTTTGCCCGGGTTGACCTGTCCATCAGTGATGAGATATAAGAGTTGATACGAAGAACCATTTATTAGTCCATACTAAGTCACGTATCATCATTTATAAATTATGGATAAGGGGTCAGATGACAGATGGGGATAAGGGATAAATGCTTCATCTAAAAAACAAACAAACAAACAATGTCCTCTCACTGAATCTTGTCGTTTTCACTGCTTGTTTTGGTAGCCGCAAACACGTCCCCAACTATTAAAAAATCACACCCGTGTGAACTGAGTGGTGCAACTCCCCTCTCCCCCTGCCTCTCTCTCTCTCTCTCTCTCTCTCTCTCTCTGTAATTAGCAGGCAACAGTGCAACACTATCTCTCTCTCTCTGTTTCTGGCACAACAGCGCCACTTTTTCCCCTACTGGTACTCTAAACAGACATAGTCACATGATTAGGACATAGGTTTGGACATAGGGACATTGCTGTTCCTTGGAGCGGTTGCAGCCACTCAAAAAAGCACACCCGTGTGAAGTGAGGGGCGCTCTTATCATCTTACAACATCGAGTTTGTCTAAGGAAAAAACAAACATTAAACCTGTATATAGGAGGGTCTGGCGCCCCTCAAAAATAGAAAGATCTCGGATGCGCTTGAAAGATTTTGAATAATCTTGATGATTTCTTTTACATAAAATCTTCTCTTCGGCATGGGGGTCCCTGACACAAAACATTTTCAGATGAGGGGTCTGCGGCCAAATACGTCTCAATTCGGGGGTCACTGACATGATAAAAATCACACCCGTGTGAACTGAGTGGTGCAACTCCCCTCTCCCCCTGCCTCTCTCTCTCTCTCTCTCTCTCTCTCTCTCTGTAATTAGCAGGCAACAGTGCAACACTATCTCTCTCTCTCTCTGTTTCTGGCACAACAGCGCCACTTTTGCCCCTACTGGTACTCTAAACATAGTCACATAGGTTATGTTGGTGACAGGTAGCCTATAGACAGCTCGACAGGTTGCTATGGTTTTTTTTTACTTTACATAAATAACGTTTTATTATATAACGTCTGTTTTTGCCAAGTGTTTACATCATGAGAAAAAACGATTTCCTAAAAGAATCACACAGGTGAGGTCCACAGGACCCCTGACTGCTGAGGTAGTTTTATGCCATTGCACCTTGGCATTAATGCGATTGATGAGCATTAGGCTATGGCTCACTAAATCATGTAAAGTCACTGTAAAGTCAGCTGTATGAAGGAAATTTGGTTTGCATAACAATACATTTTCAAATTTTCAACTGTATTTTGATGTAATTTCAAGATGTATGGTTGCTTGATCTATATCCAAGTAAAGATGACATATTGCTTTGGACTCTGATATCTCCCATCTTGTTCTGTGCTGTGGAACCTGGGAATGTCCACCGAGTACATCAGTAGCTTCAAGCACATTCGACATGCAACAGTAAGCAGAAATAAAAAGGCAACACTTTCTATAAAGCCCATGTCTATAATGCATTATAAAATAAAATGACTGGTAATTATGTGTGATGATACTTATATATGACATAAGTCATTATAAAATGCTTTATGCCATGGTTATTGTTATAAAGCAATGCCATTATGAAGTATTTATACAGTGTTATAAGCAGATTATAATGCATTATAAGTATAAGTGCAGCTTTTCAAAGAAATTAACACTCAAATAAAGTGTAAGATTCAACATTGCAGCTAATCTCTAAAATAAAATAAACGTTACTGTATGTGGTCCTCAGAACAAATTATGTTACAGTATAAATGTATGTAATGTAGTGATATTAACTAATTGTTCTGCAAATATTCAAAATCATTACATACAGGGGGAAAATACGGCATATCTTTGCTGTTGGCAGAAACGTATCTCCATATTTCAACTTCAAGCTATTTTCACAAATCTTCTGAAAACTTTCCCATTTCATGAAAAGGACATAAAAGGTTTCCACCCAACAGCGATACAGATTAAAATTATCTCACACAAATCAAACTTTGTACTTTGTACTTTAACATCTCTCCCTATTCTGTTAACTCCCAACAATCCCTTTAAGGGCTGAGGTCAGATCTGGGTATTTGTACAGAAACCCAGACTCCAGAGTCTTCTTTGGCACTACTTTCTGGCCCTGCGTGAGGACCACGGCTCTCTCAGAGCCCATGAGAGCATTCATGGCAAAGGCCGGCACCGGGAAGATGGTGGGCCGCCTTAGGATACGACCCAGTTCTTTGGTGAATTGGTGGTTGGTGTTCAGCACGGGGGCAACTCCGTTAAGAATTTGAGGGTCTGGCGAAGGCGTGTTGGGTGAGGGCTCCAGGGCATGGGAGATGATTCCTGCTAGGTCAGTGACGTGAATCCACGGAAAAGGTTGTTTCCCAGATCCCAGGGTGCCTCCGAGGCCAAGCCAGAAGGGCAGCAGCATTTGCTTCATGGCGCCACCATCCCGACCCAGCACGGCTCCAGGTCTGATGACCACTTGTTTAGTAGCCGTGGAAATATTCTCTGGAAGACGCCCTGCAGCTTCCCATTCCTTTACCAATGTTGACAGCAGGTCAAAGGGCGTCCATTCACTGTCTTCTGAATACTGAGCTGTAAGACTGGGCTTGTAGCAGGCTACACCCGTTACCAGTACCCAGGAGTGTGGGGGGTTGGGTGAAGCTGCGATGGCTTGTGCCAGGGTCTTCGTGGTGTCGATGCGACTAGAAAACAGATCCCTCTTATAACTCTCATTCCACCATCTAAGAGGGTTCATGAGGTTCTCTCCTGCCAAGTTGACGGCACCCTCACATGGTGGGAGGCCCCCAGACTCCAACTCACCCCACGTAATTTTTCCTGGACCTGGCTGGCGAGATATGACCGTGACCTCATGACCTTTGTCTCGCAACAAACGTGTCAGCTCACGGCCCACGAAGCCAGACCCGCCTCCTATTAATACCCGCATGACCACAGACGTCCCGGTGTCGCTTCTAATGTTATAATAAAGGTAGGTCGCAGCAAGTCCAATATGCAATATATTGTTACTATATGTCCAAACTGTTCTCTCTGTTTTGTTGTGTTCTAGTTGTGCATGTCTGATTTGTACATTCTGTGTTTCCGTAGCCGATACGTCACTCAGGTTGCTATGGTTTTAATGATCACGTCATTCACTATCAGGTCACGTGGTGTTGGGGTTCAGGTAGTAAAGTCAGCTGTTTACCGGCGGGGGTGAACGGGGAGAAGTCCAACTTTGTTGACCGCATCGCTTTATGAACGCAAATACAACGCTATGCTACCTATAAGTAATTTGCACGTCGCACTATGCACTTTATTCTGATGCCGCTAAATTAATTGTTTTAAACTTTAATAAATGAACAAAACGCTGAAACACATGGATCTTGGAGAAGTGATTTCATTACAAGCAGCAAGTCTGACAGGTAAACATTTCCCCCGCTTTAGCCTCTCGGCGACTAAATAAGTTTGTCCCGATGGTCGCCATACAGGTTAGGACGGACATTGCTGTTCCTTGGAGTGGTTGCACCACTCAAAAATTGAGGAAAATAACGGATATTTACAGGCAGCACTCAGAGTGTGAGACACAGCTCACCGCTGTGTCTGTTGCTAAAGACAAACAACCTGTTTTTGTTTTGTGTAGCTGTTTTCGGATTGTGTTTATACTTTACTCCTTTGGCCACTCTTAACTCTAAACAGTTCCTGCTTCAATTCGGAAAAGGCTGTGACGTTGTTTGTGAGCAAGCCAGCCAGGCCGCCCCTCCGCCACCTAAACTATCTGGAGATTAGGAGGAGAGATGTTGTTGGGAAGGAGCGTCAGTCAGTCAGTGGCATTTCCTGTGTTGTTGTTGAACACGGCGTCTTTTTGCTCAGCATTCTTTTCCCACACTGTCATCCTGTGTCCGTCCAAGATGCCTGCGCTCCGACTGGGAGCTGGGCCGCAGAAACATGGTGTAGTGCAGTCAAGTGGTTCCCAAAGTGGGGTCCGGGGGACCCCTAGGGGTCCTTGAGGTAGTTCCAAGGGGGTCTCCAGCTAAATGATAGTTATAGGAACCAAATGGACCCTTATGGGTCTGTAACTCAGAGAGTGTACAAATTAGGCCGTGCTGCGAGGTCCCTTTTCGTTCGGTTTCGTTCCCGCGTCTTTGGCACTACGATTTCAATGCATATTTCCATAGACAATACCCTTCTGGACTCTGGGTTAAAAGTTCTCCGCATAATATCCTGCAGTTTTGTCACAAGCCAGAAATGTATATACAAGTGTATAACCAAAAAACGAAAATCTTGTGCTGCTGTTTTTGCTTGTAAAATGTGTTATATTGATTTTGGCAACACCAAATCTTTCTCAAATGTCATAAATACATATACCTAACATCTGAAACAAGTATTGGTGCCTTAGTTTACTCATATGTGAATCTAGATCATAAAATGTAGCAAATTTGTTAAAGAAAACGCTTCAACTTAAGTGATTGGCACCTAGCACAATGAAACATACACATAGAAAATGTAGCCAAAAGCTTATGTTTCATACATAAAAAATGTCACAACCTACTGGGTAATGAAAGGTAGAAAAGAAAAGCAGCCCACCTTGGCCCAAAATGGCTGAAAATCTATCAAAATGTTACCACGCCCCCTAAATTGGAATAATGAAAAAAATGGACAAGACTAAAAATAAATGCACTAAAGGTCAGAATTATTACAACATATGGTATGAAACATTTATACAAGTACCACAACGTGTCACAGCATCTGACATTTGCACCCCCCCCCCCCCCCAGCTCAAGTGCAGTTAGTCAGTCTATTTGCCAGCCCATAGAGTCCCATTGTGAACCCAGACATGTTGAGTACACCAAAGTTTTATAGTACAAATGTTGAGTATGTATGGGTCCCCAGCATGTAGAAACCGGCGGATGCTAACTTGCATATGTTGAACAATTATAATTAGCTTTATTACATGGCTTGGTTGAATGCTTGATTCTGATTGGTCAATGGCTTAATTCAGCGGTGAGTTATCTCATGATAATGACCGCTCCGCTGTATAATGACCGCTGCCTAATCAAACCCTCTGAGCACCACCAGCTGCGTGGCTGCGCCCCGCTTGATTTACTGCCGTTTCCAACATAACAGCCATGTAAACACACACACTAGTGACACACAATGTAATTTACAGCTAAACATTGCTCTTAAAAATATTTTTGAAAACATTTGAGCGAGAAATAGACGAAGCAGGACTCGAAAATGGATTCTATTTGATCAACTCACTTCCTTGTTTTCTGACAGTGCTGCAGCTGGGCAGACGCAGCCAGCGCGAACTTATGGAATACTTTTTTTGTTGTGTTTTGGGTCAATGTATTAATTTATGTTAGTTAGCCATGTAATAAGTGCCTCGGTGGTTAAACTCCCTGTCGGTGAATTATCTCCCGACAATGACCACCTAGCCAGATATTATCCCTTACTTAATGACCATAATCACCTACTGTATATGGACAATATTTCAGCAATAGTCACGGGCCTTATGGATTTTTCAATCAATATCAATCAATCAATATTAAAAGGACTAAATTTGGCCCAGATGTAGTCCTGCTCTAATGATTTAGCTAGGGAACCGGAGCCAGTTACCTTCGGGGTCGCCATGGCGGCCAAATCCAATATGGCCGCCACATAAAACGCCTTCCTCACCAGCCATTTGCAGCATCCTGTTGCACACACTAAAAGATCTGAGCCTTCTTGAGAAGAACAGAAGACCAGAGTAGTCAGACCAGTCCAACGACCTGTTCAGGTGCACTCCTAGAAACTTGTAGTTGTCTACATTCTCCACTACCTTAATATGTTGCTGGGAACCGGAGGTACACTCTTGGTCGTGCCATAGTCCACCACCATCTTCTTGGTCTTGCTAGCATTGAGCCAGAGGCTATTTGCCTTGCTCCAGTGCACAACCTCCGTAACCATGCGTGCTCAACAGTGTTGTTACCTGAGATGCAGGTGACAACTGACATGTCTTGTAGTTGAAGTGGAAGTCAGATGTTTATAGGGTGAACAGGTGACAGCACTGTGCCCTGGGGAGCGCCTGTGATGTTCACCAGCACCTCCGAACAGACAACCCTGCAGTCTCACATACTGCGGTCTGCCCGAGAGATAGTCTATATGGTGCCCAGGTCTTGTGAGTGACATCACGTGACATCATCAGGGATGGAGATCCCTGATGTCATCAATATTGGCCAGCAACTCTACAACTGACCCCAACCCTTAGATCTCCATATGGATATACTGTATGTCAGAACCTGTTCTGACATTCCAAATGTTGATCCTTCCCCATCCATCCTTCCTCTTCGATGTCTCCCTTTTGACTGATACCTGTCCGTGTAAACTCTAGATGGGCCTGCCCCAAAGTTATTAATGCAGCCCGTTAGGGTGAGGTCGCTTCTCGCCCTCAGACTTACTGGTACAGTGCTATAGCCTATGCTATACTATATACACTATACTATACTATACTATACTATACTATACTATACTATACTATACTATACTATACTATACTATACTATACTATACTATACTATACTGATATGCCAATATCTATGTATGGGTGTACATAGTGTAGGTAGTTTGAATCAGCGGTTCTGGACAACCGGATCTCCATATATGGCTACACTAACACTACACTACACTACACTACACACTACAGATACGCCCATACCCATGCATGGGCATATATACTGTAAGTAGTTCTGGACAACCGCCTATCCAATCAACTCGACACCGGACATATAAATGTCCGTGTGCTGGGGTCAGCAGCAACGTGCATGTCGAGTGTGAAGTTAGTTGGTCATACTCCTACTCATACTCTATCAATAGGAATGTACTGAACTCCATTACTTTCATTTTGTATTGTTTTAAATAAATTAAATGTGTAACATACAAAGGTTGCTTTTTTTAGGCTGTTCCTAAAGGTGTTCTGGGTGAAAATGTTGAATACGTTTTTTGGGTATAGTGGCCATATATATAAAAACATATATATTAGAGTTTTCTGGATAGATGTACTAATGTGTTCTAATGCTTTTTAAGTTTGTCAAAAATTTCAAAAGTTCACTCGTTTTCACTTAGTGCCATCTTGTAAATATGCAAATTAAGGTTCCAGACACACTCATTCATAATTATAAGCATTCCAATGTGTTTGTAATGGTCAAAAAACATGACATAGACACAATGTTTGCATTTGTAGCTCATCTGGTTCAAATATTACAGCCAAAACCATTTTAGGTATAGCAGCCATAGATTTGGCCGCTATGGCGACCCCAAAGGTTGCCAGCTTGGGCGCCCTAGCTAAATCCAGATTCTGTGACACTTTGTGATACTTGAATAAATGTTTCATACCATATGTTGTAATAATTCTGACCTTTAGTGCATTTATTTTTAGTCTTGTCCATTTTTTGCATTATTCCAATTTAGGGGGCGTGGTAACATTTTTATAGATTTTCAGCCATTTTGCACAGTAGATTGTGAAATTCTTTATGTATGAAACATAAGCTTTTGGCTAAATTAACTATTGTGTATGTTTCATTGAGCTAGGTGCCATCACTTAAGTTGAAGAGTTTTCTTTAACAAATTTGCTACATTTCATGATCTAAATTCACATGATTAAACTATGGCACCAATACTTGTTTCAGATGTTAGGCATATGTAATTATGACATTTGAGAAATAGTTTGTGTTGCCACAATCAATATAACACATTTTACAAGCAAAAACAGCAGCACAAGATTTTCGTTTTTTGGTTATACACTTGTATATACATTTCTGGCTTGTGACAAAATACTGCAGGATATTATGCGGAGAACCTTTAACCCAAAGTCCAGAAGGGTATTGTCTATGGAAATATGCATTGAAATCGTAGTGCCAAAGACGCGGGAACGAAAATCATTTTCTAGGCACTTTTTCTTGGGTCGCAGCACGGCCTAAATGGACCCTTAGGGCCGATTCATACTCCTATTTTACCGCTGTAGTGCCGAAAGGATTTTGGCTCATCAAAAAATGTCAGTAGCACCGAAGAGCCGACTTTAGGACTATAGACCCCCCCCCCCCCCCCAATCTCAAATTATGTCACATTGTAGGCTCAAACTTTTATTCGGTTCTAAAATAGGAGTATGAATCGCACCTAACGGGTCCATTTGGTTCCATTTGTACACTTGAGTTTTAAATTAACTTTGATTTTACAATATACATTGGAGACCCAGAGATAGAGATGCCATTGAATTGGGGACCGTAGCCTATAATTCAGGTCAAACCGGGGGCCCTTGAAATGAAAATCATGGACTGCTATAGAGCCATAACAATCTTCTCTTATACACTGACACCACGGCGCGTAAACAGCGCCTCAAACTGTGACTCCGCCCACAACCGGGGGAAGTTGTGATTTGCGCTCGTTCACTGCAATGCAATTTGCGGCATTTTCAAAACAATATTGAGCAGAGTAGCGATTATCAAACGTATTTGCAATGCCATACGTTGAAAGATCTGTTGCCCGTGGACAAGGCACGCTACCTCCGCAAGTTAGATAGCATCGGCATAGATGTTTGCATTGGCAGCCATAGAAAATTCTTACCCCAGGCTAAAACCGGATGTGGCGTTCCTGTCTAGCGTGGTGTCAGTGTATGGGGGTCCGCAGGCTAATTCGTATCATTTTGGGGGTCCTTGACATGAAAAAGTATGGGAACCACTGGTGTAGTGGAGCTTCTTTAAAACCCATTCTGGACGGGAACCCATTTTGGTGTTTTAACTAAGCATTATGTTATACTTTAGCTATTGAAAAAAAGCAGATCTACAAGCTCATAGCGCGGCACCGAGTGCCACGCTATGAACTTGTAGGTCTGGTATTTTTGAAAAACCTTGAAAATGTGCCTCAAATCTTTGAATATATGTTATTACAGAGGTCCCTGGAACAACATATATTCAGATGGGGGTCGGTGGCCAATTACATATAATTTTTGGGGTCCTTGACGTGAAATATTGAGCACCACTGATACAGAAACATGAGGTATTTCAGAAAACTGTCCGAATTTAGAAGACATTTTTTTAAATGTCGACGTCAGGCCTGAATGGGTTAATGTCTCTGTCGGGTGGAAACCTCTCTTATTTCCAAAACTGTTACGTTTTCTCTTCTGGATCCAAATCCAAAAACGGCAAAAGTAGCAGATCTACCAGCTCAAAACCCAAGCTCAAGCCTCTGCTGCTTGGGATGCTTTTGCGCTACACTGTAGTATGATCTATAGGGCATTAAGCAACTAGTCGACTAGTTTACTAGTCGACTAGTAAATCCACTAGTCGACCTTGCTGGTACTAGTTGACTAGTCGATAAGAGAAAAAAAAAGAAAAAAAAAGTGTATTTATTTTATTTTTTATTTTTCCCCCGATTTTGTAGGCCTCAAGATCAGGTAGATTATAGTTATAGTCACCAATGTACACAGTTTTTAAATGTACAAATATTTATTTCCAAAAATAAATTTCTTTTTTTTTCTTTTCATAATAGGTGGTTAAACAACTAGTCGACTAGTTGACTAGTAAACTAGGCAACTAGTCAACTAGTAAAAATGACTAGAAGTGAATGCCCTAAAGTATTTAGGGTGTTACTGTTAATTTACACACCGAGTTAGAATATGGAGATAAAGAGGTTTATGCCCGCCGGCAGCAACGATACACCGTATAGGCGAGAACTAAAACGACGCAGAGGTGTTCCCAGCTGGAAAGGTAATATCAACGTATCGGTGTAACAGCAATGTTGTTTTCGTCGACTAAAACTAAGACGAAAAATGTTCGTCGACTACCTTTTTTTCACTGACGAAAACTAAATGGAAGCTACATGAAAACTAAGCTATGGTGACTAAAACTAAAGACTAAATATAGTGACAATTTCGTCAACAAATAAAAACTAGACTAAAATGTTAAGAAGGGACTAGTGGACAAGAGATCCAGTATATAAGTCATGTTACACTTGGTTGCATGCTGAAAATAGCCGATCTACAAGCTCTGCGACGCGTTGTGAGCTTGTAGATCTGCTATTTTCAGCAAGTGTATTACGGCGGCATCAAGGCCCACCACAATACAATTTAGTCGACTAAATCAACTGTAGATTTAGTCGACTAAAATCGAATAAAAACTAGACTAACACTAAAACATTCCAGGTGACTAAAATGTAACTAAAACTAAATGACAACTATTCAAGAGACTATGACTAAAACTAAAATCAAAATGTGCTGCCAAAAACAACACTGTGTAAAACAGGTCTAAATGGGTTCATATCTTTAGCCTATAGTTATGGCGAGGGTGATAAAGAACGGCACCGCGTGTGGCTGCGATCGCCCTCAATGTGGTAAAACTGGTCGATGACGTCACAGACGGTGTTCGTGTTGCATACAAAAATAAACACCGGTCATTTTGTCTGTGATGAAAGAGATTTATAAAAAACCCACAGACATGACTGAACCGTGCTCAGGCGCAGCCTGCAGGCATCATCATACCTATTTTGGGCATTTCATTAAAAAGAAAAAAGGGTGGAAATTGTGACACATTGTAAACCTGTAATGTATTGTAGATCAGCCATTTTTGCCCATTTTGACCTGAGATCAGATTCTAAAAATGTCTTCTAAATCCTGACAGTTTTCTCAAAAAGCTATGTTTCTATGTCAGTCGTTCGTCGATTTTTCAAAAAATAGCAGACCTACAAGCTCGTAGCGTGGCACTCGGTGGCGCGCTATGAGCTTGTAGATCTGCTATTTTCAATAGCTAAAGCATAACATAATGCTAACACCAAAAGGGGTTCCTGCCCAAAATGGGTTTCAACAAAGTATAAAATAGGCCATCCATTTTAAAGCGATGGTTTGGAACTGAGATTGCTGCTTTGTCTGGCTAGGGTTGCCCTGATTTCAGACAGACAGACAGACGGACAGACAGACGGATAGAGCGCCATAATGTGCCACTGGCATGACCGTGGATTGACTATATAATGCAATTAGCCCTTCACTAAATCCCACCCCAAAAAAGCGATTGTCCAATGCCAATCCAAAATAGTTTAGCAACGGTTGCTATGCGGGTCAAGCTTTCTTCGCTGCTAATCTTCCGCCGTAGTCTGAAGACCCACCTTTTCAGACTCCATCATGGCCCATAGCACTTATCCTACCCCCTTAGATAGCACTTTTAGACTTAGATAGCATTTGAAACAGACTTATAGCATATTATGTAGACAGCACAATAATTGCATTGTATGTAGTCATAGCACATCATAGTACATATGTATAGCATAGTATAGTATATATGTATAGTTTATATGTATAGTGTCATTATATGTTCTAGTTACGTTCTTGTTTCATGATAAATGCATTTTATATATGCGATGTATTCCCATGCTTTTGTTCTTGCCTAATGTAAATCGCTCTGGATTAAGAAGAGCGTACCTGCTAAATGCCTAAATTGTAACGTGCCCTTTGGACAAGGATGGGTTGGGGAGGGACTTAATGAAGGGCTAATTGTGCATGTTCACACGCTTCACTCAGGGAGGGAGGGGGGGGGACGGGGGGGGGGTGGGGGGGGGACTATTGAATGGCTGACCGCACAAACACCGAGGCAACCGTTCCAGTTTACTGTATGTGTTCTGCTGTTCAGAGCACCATGCAGTCATATCTACAAATCTATAACCCCAAAAAATGTCATCATCTTCATATTACACAAATGTAATTGAATTCTGTGTCAACGTAACGGCCTATTGGTGTTCCATGCTCTACAGTGGTCCGGGGACCAACGGTGGTCCTCGAGGAGGTTCCAGGTGGTCCCCCAGCTAAATGATTTTGAGAGTTGGTGTAACTAAATGGACCCAATATATGCTTATAGATCTTAAAACCCATTTTGACCTGAGCTCGATTCTACAAATGTCTTCTAAATGATGACAGTTTTCTGAAAACCCTATCTTTCTATATCAGTGGTTCTCAACTTTTTTCATGTCAAGGACCCCCAGAATTATCTGTATTTGGCCACCGACCCCCATCTGAAAATATGTTGTTCCCCCCACAAGCAAAGATTTGAGTTGAAAACGTTCGCTCTGAAAGAATATATATTCAAAGATTTGCGCCACATTTTCGCGATTTTTCAAAATTAGCAGACCTACAAGCTTGTAGATCTGCTATTTTTCAATAGCTTAAGTATAACATAATGCTATAAACACCAAACGGGGTTCCCGCCCCGAATGGGTTAATTCTTGAGAGCGTAAAATGAAACCAAATGGACCCGTGGCCGTTATTGTTAAACATCTTGCATTACCGTACTTAAGTTTACAAGAAATCTAGACAATATTCGAGAATGTAGAAGAATTGTTATTTTGATCAATGTCTGCCTGTGGGCTGTTATCTCTCCTATGTGGTACCAAGTCCAACATCAATAAATACAGCATGGAATTGTGGACAAAATCTTATCCAACAATAACAAGATATTCAAAGTTTTGGGTCCGAGAGGTTAAATGGCATCAAATGGTGGTGCGTGGCTCAAATGCCGAATAAATAATGGACCTTGATATGAAAACAGTTGATAATGAATTGCATTTTAATAATGAATTGCATTTTTATAGCGCTTTTCCAAGTGCTCAAAGCGCTTTACAATGGTTCATTCATTCATACATTGGGAGGTGAAGCAGCGAACAGTCGACGCCAGCGTCCTCACTTCCCACATTCACACACCAATGGTGGCGAGCTCACATCGACCGACTCATTGGAGGCAATGTATAGGGTTCAGTGTCTTGCCCGCAAGGACACTTCGACATGTGGACAGGAGGAGGAGCCGGGATTCGAACTGCCGACCCAGGGATCATTGGACGACCTGCTCTATACCTCCTGAGCCACAGTCGCCCACAAATGATGATATATAGGCTAGTTGAAATTAAACCACTGCTCTATCACCACAGAGATATCGGGCAGTCATTCATAGCTCTGGGCATAAATCCCATGGAAACAGTATATTATTATTTTTTTTGAAGGAAGGACGTTTTTGTCTTTCTGGAGCCAGAGAGGGTGGCATTCATTCATTCAGCCAGCGCTGGTCTAGCCTGCTGGGCGTGTTCTCCTCTGGCCTCTCCCCCCCCCCCCCCCCCCCCACACACACACACACAGCCACCGGTCAACCGCTTTGTGCCAAGTCATCCAAAATGGCCGCCCTCCATCCATCCATCCATCCATCCATCCATAGACAAAAAACAAAACAAAACCCTGCGGCCTCAATGAAGGCTCATGTTACAACAAGCAGGGGGTGGCATGAGAGCGGTGTGCTGCTGGCCGGCACTACGCCGCCAGGCACCACTCACTCGCTTGTGTTTCACCGTTTTTACTGAGACCTTGTTGTTGTTGTTGGCATATATCTGGCGGCTGCATCTCTCTGGTTGAGTTGCTGTGTGTGTGTGTGTGTGTGTGTGTGTGTGTGTGTGTGTGTGTGTGTGTGTGTGTGTGTGTGTGTGTGTGTGTGTGTGTGTGTGTGTGTGTGTGTGTGTGTGTGTGTGTGTGTGTGTGTGTGTGTGTGTGTGTGTGTGTGTGTGTGTGTGTGTGTGTGTGTGTGTGTGTGTGTGTGTGTGTGTGTGTGTGTGTGTGTGTGTGTGTGTGTGTGTGTGCGGTCAGGTTGCCGCCAAGGAAATGAGAGTCCACGCACCATGCTGGTGTCAGTGGTGTGTCCCGCTGGCTTCATCGTAAGGAACCTAATTGAGTTTTTCTCCTAAGTGACGGACGTGGAGGTGTGCGTGCGTGCGTGCGTGCGTGCGTGCGTGCGTGCGTGCGTGCGTGCGTGCGTGCGTGCGTGCGTTACGCTCCGGGCGGGAATAAAGTTGTTGACACGCATAGACCAGACGTGGCCTGTTTTGGCGAGAACAGTCGCGCACAAACCTCCGCACACAATACATTTTGTTGGTGGGTTTCCAATAGAGAGAGACTTAGAGAGAGACTTACGGCCAAGCTACACCAGGCTTTTCTTGCGCGTTTACCCTAAACGTGCGGCCCGCGCGTGCGTTTTTTAAAATAGGACCGGACCTAAATTAAAGGCACGCGCGGGAGAAAACGCGCGAGAGAAGCCTGGTGTAGCTTGGCCGTTAGAGTCCTCAAAGTGGGGTCATTTTCAGGGTCAAGTTGACATTCTTCACGACATCGGTATCGGCAAATCATGCAGCCGATCCGTCCTGATCAACCTGCCGTCTACGTTTATGTTTTTTTTGGGCATGATGGGGCATTTTTCGTGCCCAAGATTTTAGATGTTCAAAAATAGCTGATCTTCAGTACAAGGCTCACAACATGACATGATGTCACAACACGATACCTTTGCTGTGAGCTTGCACTGTAGATCTGATATTTTTGAAAACCTTTTGAATGCGTTAACCACATGAATCCTATAGCATCTAGGGCAATTAACAATTAATTAGCAATTCACTGGAAATATACGACATTTGGAACCTCTCGCCGACTTAATCTGGCTCATGTCGGTTTAATTCGGTTAATGATTCCCAATGCATGTTCATGATTTCCTCCAGTGCTTGCATAATATGTTATGAGCTGATGTGGAGACACTCGTGTGGAGACATCGAATTAGCAAATAAAGTTGTTGAATTCAGTTTGAATTGCCTGACCAACCATGCACTGTGACCACCAAGGAAGAGGAATCGAGTTTGGAGTGAACAGAGTTCTCTCTCTCTGTTCACTCTCTCTCTCTGTCTCTCTCTCTCTCTCTCTCTCTCTCTCTCTCTCTCTCTCTCTCAGTTCGATCCCTCACCCCTCCTGATGAGGAGCTTGCATGGTTTCCTACGCCATTTGTGTGTGTGTGTGTGTGAATGGGTGAATGTAATGCACACTCATTGTAAAGCGCCTTGGATAAAGGTGATATGTTAAATATTAATGCACCATTTTCCATTTACCTATCATGTCAATACAACAGCAAATACATTAAGCACTACATATTTTAATGGTTAACCCATTTAGGCCTGACGTCGAAATACAAAAAAAAGTCTTCTAAATCCTGACAGTTTTCTGAAAAACCTCATATATATAATATATATCAGTGGTGCTCAATATTTCATGTCAATTTGAGTTAAAAACGTTCGCTCTGAAAGAATATATAGATTTGCGCCACATTTTCAAGATTTAAAAAAAATAGCAGACCTACAAGCTCATAGCGCGGCACTCGGTGCCATCTAAGGAGAATAACTCCTTAGATGGAACCCTAACATTATCTAATAGTTTAGATATATACCATGAACACACCATGCTATAAATACATAGTTTATGTACCAACGCGGGCGGCTGTGGCTCAGGAGGTAGAGCAGGTCGTCCAATGATCCCTGGGTCGGCGGTTCGAATCCCGGCTCCTCCTGTCCACATGTCGAAGTGTCCTTGGGCAAGACACTGAACCCCACATTGCCTCCAATGAGTTGGACGGTGTGAGCTTGCTACCATTGGTGTGTGAATGTGGGAAGTGAGGACGCTGGCAGTCGCCTGTTCGCCGCTTTACCTCCAAATGTATGAATGAATGAACCATTGTAAAGCGCTTTGAGCACTTGGAAAAGCGCTATAAAAATGCAATTCATTATTATGGTATAAAAAACATGTACCATGATGAGAGGCGATTGCTTGTTTATTTGAACTTTTTGTAAGCTATATGTGAAGATAAATATATTACACTGTAAGTGGGGAAAATATAATTACATCCATCGGTTCTTAGTAGATGATTTGCTCTGAGAATTCAAGGCAGAATTCATTGACCAGATTACCCCACTTCACCTCACATTCTCCTAAATTCTCAAATCATTCTATACTTGTGGGGACAACCGGCTCTCAAGTATACTGTAATGCCACGCACGCACGCACGCACGCACGCACGCACGCACGCACGCACGCACGCACGCACGCACGCACGCACGCACGCACGCACGCACGCACAAGCACGCACAAGCACAAGCACGCACGCACGCACACGTGCTCCTGTGACTGTGCTGATTTTTCATTAAAGTTAAGTATGCGTCAGCAGTGGAACGAGTGCAGACGGAAATAGACCGTATCGTACAGTCGGAACAAATCAGACGGGCCCAGAGGGAGGCATCATGCTCAACGTGTATCCATTAAATGCAGTTCAGACATGGATTCTTCTCACTGAACTGGACGGAAACACTGATAATAGCCGCAGTGGTTGAAGGGGGTACGGGGGGGTTGAAAATAAGAGGACCAAAAGTGGACCCTTTTAGGTAAAAAAAAAGTATTTTGAAAGAATATATATTCAAAGATTTGTGCCGCATTTTCACGGGTTTTTCAAAAATAGCAGACCTACAAGCTCGTAGCGCGCCACTCGGTGGCGCGCTACGAGCTTGTAGATCTGCTATTTTTCAATAGCTAAAGTATAACATAATGCATTGCTTAGTTAAAACACCAAACTGGTTCTCGCCCAGAATGGGCCCAGGAAATAAATCCCAATGCATTTTTTCTGCATAGACATTTCAAAAAGTGTTTATTTAAAGACCTTTTTTAAGCGTCGTACGAAGCCAACTCGAGTCGTGACGAATCACGACGACAAACACAATATTTTGGACCAAACAAATAATTACAAAGAAGAAAAACAACAAAAAAAGTATTGTATCCTTGCCATTTTTTTAATTCTTTCTATAATTATTTGTTCGGTCCAAAATTGTCATGATTTGTCACGACAAGAGTTGGCTTTGTCCGCGTCATAAACGTCTTTAAATAAATACTTTTTGAAAAGGCATGAGGAAAATGAACGGGGAATTATTTTCCGTGTCTCTCGAGGATGCGGGACTGCGACGCTCTATAACGAGGTAATGTAATGTAGTATTCACTTTTATTACATGGCTTGGTTGAATGCTTGATTCTGATTGGTCAATCGCTTAATTCAGCAGTGAGTTATCTCATCATAATGACCGCTCCGCTGTATAACAGACCTCTGCCTAATCAAACCCTCTGAGCACCAGCTGCGCCCCGCTTGATTGTCTCCACCAGGCCGAAGGCATGGGGAGAGAGTATGTTTTGCACTCCGTCCGTCCGTCCGTCCGTCCGTCCGTGTGTCCGTGTGTCCGTCCTTCCGTCTGTGAACAGCTAATCTCCGCCACCGTTAACCAGGTCGATGGCCCTTTGTGCACACACACTCCCTGGATGCCAACGATGAACCTCTGCCCCAAAAATTCCAGAACGGCCGGTTATAGCGCCACCAGGAGGCCGCTTTGTGCAAAACAAGTTTTTGGACAGTACACCTACAGATTTTGTCCAAACATCCCGCAAATTGGTACACAGTCTCTCTAGAGCCATTCAACAAAACGGGTCTTTCAGATTTCTCAGACTCCATCCTGATTGGCTAAGATTGGCTTCCAAAGTTCGCAGGAGTGCTCAGTTTCAAACAAGATACTGCACATCATGAACACATCGTGTGATTTCCGTGAAATTGTGCACGCACATTCCCACTAGGCCAAGGAAGAAATGCCACGTGAACATTTTCAACTCAGCCTCATGGTGGCGCTATAACTGGCTGAAAAGTGTTTTTACCTCCAACTGCACAGATCTGTCTAAAACTTTGTATGCACACTCCCTAGAGGCCAAGGAAAAACCTTTGCCTGGAATTTTTCACATCTGCTCTTTATAGCGCCACCAGGAGGCCGACATATGTAAAACACATTTTCTAATATTACTCCTTCAGATTTTATCCAAATTTTACGCAAATCGGTACACATGCTCTCCATAGTCATGTGATCAAGACGGGTTTGTTTGATTTCTCATAATCCACCTTCATGCGCGCCACTCGGTGGCGCGCTACGAGCTTGTAGATCTGCTATTTTTCAATAGCTAAAGTATAACATAATGCATTGCTTAGTTAAAACACCAAACTGGTTCTCGCCCAGAATGGGCCCAGGAAATAAATCCCAATGCATTTTTTCTGCATAGACATTTCAAAAAGTGTTTATTTAAAGACCTTTTTTAAGCGTCGTACGAAGCCAACTCGAGTCGTGACGAATCACGACGACAAACACAATATTTTGGACCAAACAAATAATTACAAAGAAGAAAAACAACAAAAAAAGTATTGTATCCTTGCCATTTTTTAAATTCTTTCTATAATTATTTGTTCGGTCCAAAATTGTCATGATTTGTCACGACAAGAGTTGGCTTTGTCCGCGTCATAAACGTCTTTAAATAAATACTTTTTGAAAAGGCATGAGGAAAATGAACGGGGAATTATTTTCCGTGTCTCTCGAGGATGCGGGACTGCGACGCTCTATAACGAGGTAATGTAATGTAGTATTCACTTTTATTACATGGCTTGGTTGAATGCTTGATTCTGATTGGTCAATCGCTTAATTCAGCAGTGAGTTATCTCATCATAATGACCGCTCCGCTGTATAACAGACCTCTGCCTAATCAAACCCTCTGAGCACCAGCTGCGCCCCGCTTGATTGTCTCCACCAGGCCGAAGGCATGGGGAGAGAGTATGTTTTGCACTCCGTCCGTCCGTCCGTCCGTGTGTCCGTGTGTCCGTCCTTCCGTCTGTGAACAGCTAATCTCCGCCACCGTTAACCAGGTCGATGGCCCTTTGTGCACACACACTCCCTGGATGCCAACGATGAACCTCTGCCCCAAAAATTCCAGAACGGCCGGTTATAGCGCCACCAGGAGGCCGCTTTGTGCAAAACAAGTTTTTGGACAGTACACCTACAGATTTTGTCCAAACATCCCGCAAATTGGTACACAGTCTCTCTAGAGCCATTCAACAAAACGGGTCTTTCAGATTTCTCAGACTCCATCCTGATTGGCTAAGATTGGCTTCCAAAGTTCGCAGGAGTGCTCAGTTTCAAACAAGATACTGCACATCATGAACACATCGTGTGATTTCCGTGAAATTGTGCACGCACATTCCCACTAGGCCAAGGAAGAAATGCCACGTGAACATTTTCAACTCAGCCTCATGGTGGCGCTATAACTGGCTGAAAAGTGTTTTTACCTCCAACTGCACAGATCTGTCTAAAACTTTGTATGCACACTCCCTAGAGGCCAAGGAAAAACCTTTGCCTGGAATTTTTCACATCTGCTCTTTATAGCGCCACCAGGAGGCCGACATATGTAAAACACATTTTCTAATATTACTCCTTCAGATTTTATCCAAATTTTACGCAAATCGGTACACATGCTCTCCATAGTCATGTGATCAAGACGGGTTTGTTTGATTTCTCATAATCCACCTTCATTGCCTAAGATTGGCTTCTAAACTTTTCAGGAGTAGCCCGCTTTGTACAAATCGCCACAACTACTCAACGCAGCGTCCGATTGCGGTGAAACTGTGCATGCATATTCCCACTAGGCTGAGGAAGAAACGCCACTTGACAGTTTTCAAATCAGCCTCATGGTGGCGCTACAACAGGCCAAGCCGCGTCACACACACACACACACACACACACACACACACACACACACACACACACACACACACACACACACACACACACACACACAAAACATGATTTTATTACTCCTAAACATTTTGCCAAACACACTCCTATCCTCCTGGTGGAGACCTGTGCCCAGAAGGGCACTTTTTCTAGTTTACTGCTGTTTCCAACATGACAGCCACGTACACACACACACACACACACACACACACACACACACACACACACACACACACACACACACACACACACACACACTAGTGACACACAATGTCATTTACAGCTAAACATTGCTCTCAAAAATGTTTTTGAAAACATTTGAGCGAGAAATAGACAAAGCAGGACCCGGAAATGGATTCTATTTGATCAACTCACTTCCTTGTTTTCCGACAGTGCTGCAGCCCTGCAGCTGGCCAGACACAGCCAGCGCGAACTTATGGAATGCTTTTTTTGTTGTGTTTTGGGTTAATGTATTAATTTATGTTAGGTAGCCATGTAATAAGCGGGATAATATCTGGCTAGGTGGTCATTGTCGGGATATATTTCACCTTCAGGGAGTTTAACCACCTCGGCTTCGCCTCGGTGGTTAAACTCCCTCTCTTAATCCATTAAAAGCGTCTGTCGTTTTTAGAAAGGTCGTGAGAACTGCTGATTTTGAGAAGGTGGGTTACTAACAGTCATTAGGGAATACTGTAAAATCAGTCCGTGGCACCAGGAAGGCGCATGTTTCTATCTGACCAGCGTCGGGGTCAGATTCAGGCAGACTTTACCCCACAGCTTGCTGTGTTGTTGTTTTCTGTGAAAGAAGCTGAACAAAAATGCCACTAAACCTTCACTGCCTGCCTGGACAATGGACTGACATGCGTAAAATGGGCTGCCCCATGGCGGTGCCTCAGTGGCCTTTTGAGTTTTTTAACTGCTGCTGTTGTTGTTGTTTCCAGGACAAAATGCTACACTTACTTTTTTCTAGAATGTCAAGTTTCTTTCTCTACACGATCCTTTTAACCGCATGCACTTCCTCTGCAAGAAAAGCCTGGTCTTGGCTTTAACCCACTCTGGTGTTTAACTAAGCATTATGTTATACTTTAGCTATTGAAAAATAGCAGATCTACAAGCTCGTAGCGCGCCACTCAGTGGCGCGCTATGAGCTTGTAGATCTGCTATTTTTGAAAAATCGTGAAAATGCCGCACAAATCTTTGAATATATATTCTTTCAGAATGTCAGGCCTAAATGTGTTAAACAGCTGTAGTATCTGGCACATTTCTGAAGTGACGATTTAAGGACCTTTTTTTTTTAATACCTCTAAAATGAATCGATAATTTGCGTGTAAGTATTTTTCCTTGGCCTCGACTGGCACCGCATGGGGCTGATCGGTCCAGCAGTTATTAACCCCACGGACGGACACAGACAAACAAACAGAGTTTGAAAACATCATTTTCCTTCGGGCCAGCTATAGAGATAATTAATGAATGACCTTCATGATGATTGATTGTAGGTCCCTGCGTCGTCAACACTCAACCTGATGGAGTAGACACACACACACACGTGGCAACATGAATTTGACATATAATTGACATATTTGTGTGAGACCACACCAGTGATTATAAATATGATATACTATTTATGTATGGTTATTTTATATAAAGCCATTCCGCAATAGGGGCCCCACAGCCAGAAGCTATCGTGGATATTTGAGGGTTCCTGGATTCGCATTATTCAAGCCCACTACTCCACCTGTAAATAGATATTTTTGGAGGTCCTTTGGAAGCATTATTCAAGCCCACTACTCCACCTGTAAATAGATCTATTTGGGGGTCCTTTGGAAGCATTATTCAAGCCCACTACTCCACCTGTAAATAGATCTATTTGGGGGTCCTTGGAAGCATTATTCAAGCCCACTACTCCACCTGTAAATAGATCTATTTGGGGGTCCTTGGTTGCATTATTCAAGCCCACTACTCGACCTTATGGAGTAGACACACACACGTGGCAACATGAATTTGACATAGATAACATTGACATATTTGTGTGGTCACTGTGGTGTGGCGTTTGTAATCTATAACGGCCCCGGGGGGGGGGGGGGGGGGGGGGGGGGGGGGGGGTTGTAGGAAGGAAAAGATCTCATTGAGAGAAGGCAAGCTCAAAGCGACGGTATAAGAAACAAGCGCCCTCCGGTCTGAGAAACAGAGGGAGAGAGAGAGAGAGAGAGAGAGAGAGAGAGAGAGAGAGAGAGAGAGAGAGAATAAATGAGTGTGTGAGAAGGACGGAGGGGGTTGACAGAGGCATAACCCATTTAGGGCTGACGTCGACATTAAAAAAAATGTCGTCTAAATCATGACAGTTTTCTGAAATACCTGTGATGTTTCTATGTCGGTGGTGTTCCTCAATATTTCATGTCAAGGACCCTCAGAAACTATACGTATAATTGGCCGCCGACCACCATCTGAAAATATGTTTTTTCCATAGGGACCCCGCACAGAAGCAAAGATTTGAGTTTGTGCCACATTTTCACGATTTTTCAAAAAATAGCAGACCTACAAGCTCGCTATGAGCTTGTAGATCTGCTATTTTCCAATAGCTTAAAGTATAACATAATGCTTAGTTAAAACACCAAAAGGGGGTTCCCGCCCAGAATGGGATAAAGAAGATGTGTGGCTGTGTTGGCCCGTGGACGGCACAGCCTGCCACCCTCTCTCTATGCCACGTGAAACACTGGCACTGCTGTCAGCCCACTGCACTGTGGGACTGGACTGGTGGAACAATGGACTCCCAGCAGTGGCGTGCACAGATAGACACTAGGGGTGCTAGAGCACCCCCTGCCCTTTTCCCTCTGGACAAATGTGCCCATTTGAAAAAAATAAAAAAAAGCTTCTAATTCTTTTTTTTTTTTTTTTTTTACAGTGTACAGTATGTGGACCATGGTGACATTGATCAATTCTTGATAAAAAAGCTTCTAATATATTATTTAGGTCCCAAAATCTATAAATCTCACACTATTAAGGCAACCGGCCGGTTCCACACGCTGCACAAGGTGCCCTTTTTTCACTTGAGCACCCGCCCCTCTAAATGTCTGTGCACGCCACTGACTCCCAGCTTATTAAGGGGTCGTGGTGGACGGTTCCTTTTTTAGGATTTTAAAAGATTCTGGGGTTCCTTAACCCATTTTAGACCTGAGGACGATTCTACAAAAATGCCTTCTAAATCCTGACAGTTTTCTGAAAAACCTCATGTTTTTTATGTCAGTGGTGCTCAAACATTTTCATGTCAATGTTGACCCCCAGAATGATCTGTATTTGGCCACGGAGTCACGGACCCCCCCATCTGAAAATGTGTTTTTCCAGAAACCTCCCCATAAGCAAAGATTTGAGTTAAAAACATTCGCTCTGAAAGAATATATATATTCAAAGATTTGCAGGCACATTTTTACGATTTTTCAAAAATAGAAGATCTACAAGCTTGTAGAGTGCCGCGCTATGAGCTTGTAGCTCTGCTATTTTTCAATAGCTATAACAATGCTTAAAACACCAAAAGGGAACCCATTTTGGGGTTTCTTGTTGCTATGTACAGTATATACTAGCAACATAACAATTGTGTAGTTTTTGGAATAAATATTAGATTTTCTTTCAGAAAACTTAGGTCAGGCTTTAATAGGCGTTTTTAGAATCAGCCTCATTCCTAAATGGGTTCCCTCTTAAACGGTCAGATTCCTAAACGGTTTCCCTGTAAGGATTCCTAGATATTTGTTATAATCTTTGATCAACACAAATTCAATCGTACAGTATTGCGTATACATATTGATATTATTGTAGTGGTTCTCAAAGTGAGGTAAATGGTGCATTTATAAAGCGCCTTTATCCAAGGCGCTTTACATAGATTGTGCATTACATTCACCCATTCACACACGCATTCATACACCATGCAAGGCACCAACTAGCACATCGGGAGCAATTAGGGGTTCAGTGTCTTGCTCAAGGACACTTCGACAGTAACTCTGGGGGAGCTCACTACTCCACCTGTAAATAGATCTATTTGGGGGTCCTTTGAAGCATTATTCAAGCCCACTACTCCACCTGTAAATAGATCTATTTGGGGGTCCTTTGAAGCATTATTCAAGCCCACTACTCCACCTGTAAATAGATCTATTTGGGGGTCCTTGGAAGCATTATTCAAGCTCACTACTCCACCTGTAAATAGATCTAATTGGGGGTCCTTTGGAAGCATTATTCAAGCTCACTGCTCCACCTGTAAATAGATCTAATTGGGGGTCCTTTGGAAGCATTATTCAAGCCCACTACTCCACCTGTAAATAGATCTATTTGGGGGTCCTTTGGAAGCATCATTCAAGCCCACTACTCCACCTGTAAATAGATCTATTTGGGGGTCCTTGGGAAGCATTATTCAAGCCCACTACTCCACCTGTAAATAAATCTATTTGGGGGTCCTTTGGAAGCATTATTCAAGCCCACTACTCCACCTGTAAATAGATCTATTTGGGGGTCCTTGGGAAGCATTATTCAAGCCCACTACTCCACCTGTAAATAGATCTATTTGGGGGTCCTTTGGAAGCATCATTCAAGCCCACTACTCCACCTGTAAATAGATCTTTTTGGGGGTCCTTGGAAGCATTATTCAAGCCCACTACTCCACCTGTAAATAGATCTATTTGGGGGTCCTTTGGAAGCATTATTCAAGCCCACTACTCCACCTGTAAATAGATCTATTTGGGGGTCCTTTGGAAGCATTATTCAAGCCCACTACTCCACCTGTAAATAGATCTATTTGGGGGTCCTTGGGAAGCATTATTCAAGCCCACTACTCCACCTGTAAATAGATCTATTTGGGGGTCCTTGGGAAGCATTATTCAAGCCCACTACTCCACCTGTAAATATATCTATTTGGGGGTCCTTTGGAAGCATTATTCAAGCCCACTACTCCACCTGTAAATAGATCTATTTGGGGGTCCTTGGGAAGCATTATTCAAGCCCACTACTCCACCTGTAAATAGATCTATTTGGGGGTCCTTGGGAAGCATTATTCAAGCTCACTACTCCACCTGTAAATAGATCTATTTGGGGGTCCTTGGGAAGCATTATTCAAGCCCACTACTCCACCTGTAAATAGATCTATTTGGGGGTCCTTGGGAAGCATTATTCAAGCCCACTACTCCACCTGTAAATAGATCTATTTGGGGCTCCTTGGAAGCATTATTCAAGCTTCACTACTTCACCCGTAAATTGATCTTCTTTCTTGCTTCCCCCCTCCCCCTCACTTCCTCTACCATCACCTTTTTTGGCACCTCCCTCTGCCAGCCAATACAATTGAGGAGATTGCGCAGGACAGTGGTGGAAAAAGTACTCAATTGTTTTACTTAGGTAAAAGTACCAATACTGCAATTTAGAACTACTCTGTTACAAGTAAAAGTACGGAATTGAAAATGTACGGAATTGAAAATGTACTGAATTGCAGAATGTCCCACTTCACAAGTTCAAAATGTGTACAAAGTCTATTGAAAATAGCAGATCTACAAGCTCACAATGCGTCACGTTGCGACACATTGTGAGCTTGTAGATCGGCTATTTTCAAATGGCCAAAATGTAGGGTTGAAGTGGTTAATGTATGTTCTCTAATCAAAATTTAAATTACAATCGCATTAGTGAAGTAAAAGTACAAATTTTGGCTCTGAGATGTAGTGGAGTAAAAGTGTAGTAAAATAACTGGAAATTGGAAATACTCAAGTAAAGTACAAATACCTCAAAAAGTACAGTACTTAAGTAAAAATACTTAGTTACTTTCCACCACTGGGCGCAGGATATATCCCAGTGGAAGTATAGACGGTTAAACTTTAAAGTCTTCTTCCCAAACGTATAAATGCTCCGCCACACACCACACACACACACACACACACACACACACACACACACACACACACACACACACACACACACACACACACACACACACACACACACACACACACACACACCGAAAATACAAAACGCTTGCTTTGAACGAGGAGTGTGTTTCTGTGGGTAGTAGTATACGGCAGTCAAAGTTTTCCCCCCAAAGCCCCTTGGCTGTACATCCATCCATCCATCCATCCATCCATCTGCCACCTCTCCCAGCACTGATGTGACAGTCGGATAGATTATTTTTGAGCAGCGGAGGAGGAGGAGAGGTATACTAAATAAGTCATGGGGTGAAACAGGACCACCACACAGCCCCAGGGATAGTGTCCTGGCCTGGGCATGACAGCTGGCACCAGGGGGGTAGGGGCCGGGGTGGGGGTTCTGGCTAAGCTCCAACATCTGTCTAATGGGTATATATTGATTGGGTCGGTCGGTCGGTCGGTCGGTCGGTCGGTCGGTCGGTCGGTCGGTCGGCCAGTCAGCCAGCCAGCCAGCCAGCCAGCCAGTCAGCCAGCCAGTCAGTCAGTCAGCCAGCCAGCCAGCCAGCCAGCCAGCCTTAGCTTGGCGATATGACTTCAAATCTATATCGGGGTTATTTCAAACGTTTGCCTCTATTGCGGTTAATGAACGATTCTAAGAAAAAAAAATGAAAATAGAATATCTGCAGACGCGTTGTGAGCTGGTAGTGGGTTCATGACGATTTGTTGATGTATAGGGACATTTTACAGAAATATATCGCCAAAAAACACTACCTACAAGACCAAGGTCGGTTATTGTCTCCACCAGGCCGAAGGCATGGGGAGAGAGTATGTTTTGCACTCCGTCCGTGTGTGTGTGTGTGTGTCCGTCCGTGTGTCCGTGTGTGTGTCCTTCCGTCCGTCCGTTACCAGCTAATCTCCGGCACCGTTAACCCGGTCGATGCCACACTTTGCACACACACTCCCTGGATGCCAACGATGAACCTCTGCCCCACATTTTCCAGAACGGCCTGTTATAGCGCCACCATGAGGCAGCTTTTCACATGTTTTACCTAAAACTGCACCGATCTGCGTGAAACGTTGCATGCACACTCCCTAGAGGCCAAGGACAAACCGTTGACCTGCATTTTCCGCATCTGCCTTTTATAGCGCCACCAGGAGGCCGACTTTTGTAAAACACATTTTTTGATATTACTCCTCCAGATTCTGTCCAAAAAACTCACAAATCGTTACACACTATCTCTATGGTCATGTGCTCAAGTCGGATCTGTCCGATATTTCATATTCCATCCTAATTGGCTATAATTAGCTTTCACAGTTTGCAAGATTGCCCCGTTTTGAACAAAAGCCTCAAATCATGAACGCAGCATGCAATTTACGTGAAATCTTTCACACATTTTCTTACTAGGCTGAGGAATATATCCCACCCTTTTCACATTGGCCTGTTATAGCGCCACCAACAGGTTGATTTTTGCAAAACACATTTTTGGAACAAAATGCCTCAAAAACATGTTTATATTAATCCTAAACATTTTGCCAAACATCTCACACAGTCCTATCCTCCTGGTGGAGACCTGTGCCCAGAAGGGCACTTTTTCTAGTTTGGTTCTACTTCTAAATTTCTGTTTCGATATATCTTTGTTTACTTGCCCAGCCCTTAACTCGGTCCCAGCAAATAGGCTTCAAGTGAGCAGCTGTTCCAAACATCTGCAAGCTGAACTCATCAGTCCTGCATTCCCTGAACGGATAACTAAACATCTTTTACAACATGTTTACATTTAAAGGACAACTATAGTTTTTTTCAACCAAGGTTAATGTTTTAGGTTGTTATTAGAGAAAGTAAAAGATGAGTGTTCATTTTTTTTCATTGCTGCTTTCTTTAGTTTTAGGGATTTTAGCTATTTTTTACAAGGGGGCGGGGACATTCGAGCATGGGACTAAATATGTATATTTTTACAAAGTTTTATAGCGATTTATTTTTTGATCATTTACTATAGTCCTACTAGACCCCAAGAAACATACATCTGGCCACAAAAGATTGCAGGATCTACTGAATATGAAGGTAGCCTACTGGGGGGAAGCCACACTGTGTGTCATAGGCTCAATATGTCAGTTTGACACATTCAGTAGATCCCGTGATCTTTTGTGACCAGATGTAATTTCTTGGGGTCTAGTAGGACTTTAGTAAATAATAAAAAAATAAATCGCTATAACATTCTGTAAAAAAAATACATATTTAGCCCCATGATCGAATGCCCCCCCCCCCCCCCCCTCGCCCCTTAAACGAAAGAAAGCAGCAAATGAAAAAAAATGAACACTCATCTTTTACTTTCTCTAATAACAACCTAAAACATGAACCTTGGTTGAAAAAAACTAAAGTTGTCCTTTAATGATTATAGCCTGACCGACACCACATCTCTGGAGAGTCGTCCTATCCCACGGTTTATCGTTTTGACCAATATTCTATCTTGTTTATGACAATTACATTTAACTTGATGAACTAGCAAACACGTACTGCATAAATAATTGCTATTAATTGCCAATACCAATAAAATACCGTAAAAAAGGTCAAATAATTGCTGTCTGCGGTGTCTTAACGGCTGCATTCCTTGGACCCTGACTGACAACAAAACATCTTAACCGCATACTAGTGTGTTGTGTTTCAGTTTTCTTTCTGTTATCGCGGGGGGAACCAGACAGTGGCCTTGTGGTTAGAGTGTCTGCCCTGAAACTGGGAGGTTGGGGTTTCGATCCCCGGCCGGGTCATATACCAAAGACTGTAAAAATGGGACCCAATGCCTCCCTGGCTCACCGCTCCAAGAGATGGGTCAAATGCGGAGAACAAATTTCACTGCGGTAACGTGTGTGACAAATCATATGACTTTGACTTTGACTTTGACTTTGAACGCTTTCACTGGAAATATCCGATCACTGTCAGTGTCACAAACGTGCTTTGCTCAGGGTGGGACTCACTGTCGGGTCTCTTCTCTACTGTCTTGAGACAACTTGTTGTGATTTGACACTTGAATAAAATTGAATTTAATTGATGTGGTGTGTGTGTCGTCTTGTTCGTCTGCTATTCTCAGCGAAATATTTACTTACTTTGATTTATTTTACTTTAATTTTTGAAAGATTTACTATGGATTCGAAAAAAACACCACCTTTACAGCGGATTCGACCGTTATCTCTGCATTGGAACGGCAAAATCATCCATTATCAGCACGTTTGAATGGTGCCAAAATGTCCATACTGGCATCCTCACCACATAGCCTGGTCAAGGTTTCCCCCTGGTGGACGTGTCATTTCCAACTATTGGTGCATGGAACTAGGAGCTACTAATATATACTATTCTCTGCCTATCAGGACGTAACTTCGCAGCGCTCGGCACGGCGACTCGCTCGGCTAGCGCCTCGCTCGGCGGTGCCTCACGTAGCTCATGGCCACCAGACACGGCGCGCCTCCGTCAGGACATCAGTGATAATGACAATGCTACAATCGCAGATAATGACATACTGAACAGTGAGGATGCCAGTATGGACATTTTGGCACCATTCAAACGTGCTGATAACGGATGATTTCGCCGATTCAATACATGATACCAGTCGAATGGGGTGACCTTTACCACCTGTATGGGCTGTCCTCCCTCCATGGCAACAGACTGGCGTGTGTTTCTGGTTGGCCCTCGCCTCTCTGAGTTCCTCTATATATCGGCGGGCCTCGTTAAGTGAAGGTGGGGCCGCCAGTTGCCCATGTATACTTTAGAGGCAGTTCACCACTTGTAGCGTCTGTCTGTCTGTCTGTCTGTCTGTCTGTCTGTCTGTCTGTCTGTCTGTCTGTCTGTCTGTCTGTCTGTCTGTCATGTTGTGGCGTGTTGCAGCTGTTAGGGCTGGAGGAGGTGCTATTAAACAGACTTATCTCCTCCGCGATAACATGGAAGGGTTCACGAAGGTATATGGGAACCAGCCTTAGATACAGTGGACCCTACTAGACTGCGCTTCAATATACCTTATTGAACGGTAGTGAATAACAAACGACTCTGGTGACCTGGAATGTACAATCACGTCACGTTTTGTCTTGTTTTTTGTTTGTTTTTTGTCCGTCTGTGCATTGTAATGTACGTATTGTGGTACTTTGTACTTTTTCCTGAATTGAGTGGTGCAACTCCCCCCCCCCCCCCCCCCCCCCCCCTCACTTTCGCCCCTACTGGTACTCTAAACGGGCATAGTCACATAGGTTAGGGCATAGGACATAGGACAAAAAACTGGACTGAGGGGCGCGATTTAGGTACATGAAGGGGAACGCTGGGCTCTCTTGTCTGTGGCTTCCTCTTTCACAACTGTTATCAGTGTGACTAGGTGGTTGACTTTGTTGTTGTGGCCCAGTCCATGCACCCACCCACCCAAATCACTTTGGCCTCACTCACACTGTTGCAACATGCATATACAACATTTGTCTTGTGTCTTGTCCGTGTTTAATGGCCGCCCCAATGCATTTCCAATGGAAGTCACATGGTTTGACAAAACATTTTTGCTTGATGGCTGTGTTGTGCCCCCCTCCCCCGCATAAAGCAAAAATGTTTTGTCAAACCATGTGACTGCCATTGGAAATGCATTGGGGCGGCCATTAAACACGGACAAGACACAAGACAAAGAGTGAGGCCTTTCACTTCCCAACAGCAAGAGTGAAAAGAGTCTCTAACTGACGACAACAACGACAACACAACCCCCGGTGACCGTTTAGCTTCCGAACACAGTTTGAACATTTATAATTCAGTATAGCTCTGGTAGTGGATGGTGTAAATGTGTCTGTGGACTGTTTGTTTGTTTGTTTAAACCAGACTCGAAGGAATAGGAATGCATTGTTAGTACCAGTGTTGTTTTTGGCTGCAAATTTAGATTTTTAGTTTTAGTCATATAGTCTCTTGAATAGTTTTCACTTAGTTTTAGTCGCATTTTAGTCACCCGGAATGTTTTAGTGTTTAGTCTAGTTTTAGTCGACTAAATCGACAGTTGAATTAGTCGACTAAAATGTATTTTGGTAGGCATTGATGCCGTCGTAATGACTGTTTTTACACTCGCTGAAAATAGCCGATCTACACAACTAGCTCACAACGCGTCGCAGCGCTGCGCGTTGTGAGCTTGTAGATCGGCTATTTTCAGCATGCAACTAATTGTAAAATGACTTACACTGGATCTCTTGTCCACTAGTCCCTTCCTAACATATTTGTTGACGAAATTGTCAGTATATTTAGTCTCAGTTTTAGTCATCATAGCTTAGTCTCCATTTAGTTTCCATTTAGTTTTCGCCAGTGGAAAAAGGTAGTCGACGAACATTTTTTTCGTCTTAGTTTTAGTCGACGAAAACAACACTGGTTGGTACTACTGTGGTGGTTTGACGTGGCTGCTTCCCTCCTCAACCGAGTCAGTCAACCATCGCAGATTTAGTTTGGCTTGGCTTTCTTATTGTTGTACACCTCCACCAACCAGTTGTGTTTTGCCTTCATCCATGAAATGTTTGGACCCCAGGGGTCCCCAGCAAAGACACTTTACAGTCTATATAGTTTCCGTTCTTTCTGTAGTGACTTTAAAAAAATCACTAACAGAAAATGTTTCTCATCTCTGATGAGCCGAAGATCATTGCAACTAAGGGCCGATTCATACTCCTATTTTACCGCTGTTTCGGCGCTGTAGTACCCGCCCCCCCGAACCTCAAATGACACATTGTAGGCTCTACAGAGCCGAACCGACTTTTATTCGGCTCTAAAATAGGAGTATGAATCGGCCCTAAGGCCATCAGGTCAGCACATGGGAGACAGATAATGCTTACACATGTACAGTACACATGACATCATTCTTCACACCTAACATTATATTAATGCGTAAGTGAAGCCACAGCCTGGCTGCACAGTAATTAGTCTGCATTACTCAGCTGACCTCACTGGAGTGCCAGCTGCAATATGGTGTTGTTTACGTGAAGCACTATACACTACATGGTTACTTTTGCACTCATGTGACTGTTTATGCTGTTTGTTCACATACAGTTCATGTTTTCTCTGTTTACTCTGATGCACACATACAGTAGCAGAGTGGCTCAGAGCCTGGCTTCAAAAGTCTAAGGGCAGTATTATGCGTGTCTTAAGTACCAGGTCTTATGACTTAACTTAAGACCTGGAGGCGTGGTCAATGCTGTTTGGCCACTCAGAATAGCCAAATGGCATTGATCACGCCTCCAGGTCTTAAGTTAAGTAATAAGACCTGGTACTTAAGACACGCATAATACTGCCCATAATATCTAAAAGTCTAATATCTCCCCCCCGGTCCATAGGGATATATCCCTTTGGTCTAGTGGTTAAGATGTTGGACTTTCACACGGGAGACCCGAGTTCGAATCGCCGGGCGTTACACACACATACGCTTGTATAAGTCGTGTAAGTCACTCTGGATAAGAGAACATAAAATGGCCTAAACTGAACTGAAACTGAATGCGCAACAAAGTACTCTCTCTCACCGTAACAACTTAAGCCCTATATATATACGTCTTCGTACGAAGAAGAGTCGAAAGAGCCGATCTTGCTAAACGTCACAGACTTAACCCATTCTGGGCGGGAACCCCTTTTGGTGTAAGCATTATGTTATGCTTTAGCTATTGAAAAATAGCAGATCTACAAGCTCATAGCGCGCCACTCGGTGGCGCGCTATGAACTTGTAGGTCTGCTATTTTTTTTATTTTTTTTTTATTCCACGATTTTGTAACCCATTTTTCACCCCTGTGTCAATTATCTAATGTGATCCTGGGCTCTACACACCCTCCGCCAACCTAGTCCCCATATATGGGGGACATGGGGAGAGCAACGGACTTGAACTCATGCTTCCTTCATGCCTGAGTGTCCAAGTTGCTCCTTTACACCTGACAGGGGGGAGTTTCCCTGGTTGGACGTAGCGCGTGGAAGGAACAGTTATTCCAACCAGTTCCTTTCCCCTCCATCAGGCGCCCCGGCTGGCCAGGGGGAGGCAGTTTAGAGACCAGGATTACTGCATGTTTTTTGTGAGGGTACCTGTTATTTTTGAAAAATCGTTAAAATGTGCCTCAAATCTTTCAGAAAATTGTCATGATTTAGAAGACATTTTTTTAAATTTCGATGTCAGGCCTGAATGGGTTAAGGATTGATGTCTGTCTGTCTTTTTGTCACAGAGAGAGCCACGGACGGGGGTCTGCAAAACGAGGACTGGACTCTCAACATGGAGATCTGTGACATCATCAACGAGACGGAGGATGGGTGAGTTGTGTTACAGTGTTTTTATGTGACCAATCGGTGTGTTTTGGAGGCGGAGCAGTGGTTCCGAAACGTCTTCATGTCAAGGACCCCCAGATTGACACTAATTAGCCCGCGGACCCCCATTTGAAAAGATGCCAGGGACCCCCATACGAGAAGATTTTTACGGCTCTAGCAGTGATTCTCAACCTGTTTAATTTCAAGGACCCCCAGTTTGACATGCATTAGGCTACGGACCCCCATTTAACCCATTTAGGCCTGACGTTGAAATAAGAAAAACGTTCGCTCTGAAAGAATATAATATATTCAAAGATTTGTGCCGCATTTTTACGATTTTTCTAAAATAGCAGACCTACAAGCTCGTAGCGCGCCTGCTATTTTTCAATAGCTAAAGTATAACATAATGCTTAGTTAAAACACCAAAAGGGGATCCCGTCCAGAATGGGTTAATGGCATTTCTATCTCTGGGACCCCCCAATTTATATTGTAAAATCAATGTTAATTTAACTCTGAGAGTGTACAAATGGATTTGTGCACTCTCAGAGTTACAGACCCATAAGGGTCCATGTGGTTCCAAACTATCATTTAGCTGGGGACCCCCTGGAACTCCCTCAAGGACCCCTGGGGGTCCCCGGCCCGGACCCTACTTTGGGAACCACTGTTTTGGAGTATGGTATGTCTGTTTAGCCTCGCAATGCATAAAATGCCCCAGCCAGGCAGATTCAGTCTGGCTCCTCTCAATTGTGGGAGGACTTCACGGCCGAAGTGGTGACGAGCCAACCAGATTCGTCCGGAACCAGGCTATAACCAACCAGGGCCGAGTATTCAAATATGGGGCGGGACACATTGCAAACAAATAATCTAATACTGCGAGGGACGAGACTAATATCCATGCAGTGATATTAGTATCGCTACGCGAGGCTAATGTCTGTTTGTAGTACGGACTTCACCGCTCAGTTCACACAGGTGTGATTTCTTTTTCTTTCTTTTTTTTTTTTTACTATTTTGAAAAACTTCAAATAGCCAGCCGATCTACATCGACACGTTATGAGCTTGTAGATGCATTATGAGCTTGTAGATCGGCTATTATTTGAACTATTTAAAAATTGTAAAAATAAAATGGTGCCCCCCAATGGGTGTCCAGTGTCCACTGTCCTCCTTGGAAACGAAAAAGGTGGAAAATCACTGCACTATTATGCAGTGTTGTTTTGGTCGACTAAAACTAAGACGAAAAATGTTTGTCGACTACCTTTTTCCACTGACGATGAAAACGAAGCTATTATGACTAAAACTAAGCTAAATGTATTGACAATTTCGTCAACAGATAGAAACTAGACTAAAATGTTAGGGAGGGACTAGTGTACAAGAGATCCAGTTTAAGTCATTTTACACTTGGTTGCATGTTGCCGATATACAAGCTCGCAGCGCGACGCGTTGTGAGCTTGTAGATCGGCAGTGTAAAATCAGCCATTACGACGCCATCAAGGCCTGCCAAAATACATTTTAGTCGACTAAATTAACTGCAGATTTAGTCGACTAAAATCTCATGACATTTAGTCGACTAAAACTAGACTAACACTAAAACATTCCAGGTGACTAAAATATGACTAAAACTAGTTTAATTCCAAAGACTATGACTAAACTAAAATAGAAATGTGCTGCCAAAAACAACACTGTATACTATTGTGTAGAAGCTCCGTTTTCTGCCTGGTTACAGTTGTGTTTCCACAGCATTCTGTCATGTCTGTTGACCTCGTGGATCATGAGCAGTGGTGGAAAAAGTACTCAATTGTTTTTACTTAAGTAAAAGTACCAATACTGCAATTTAGAACTACTTTGTTACAAGTAAAAGTAAAATGTACTTGAGTAAAAGTACAAAAGTATCGGCATTAAAATGTACTAAAAGTAAAAGTATTCATGTTGCAGAATGTCACATTTCACAAATTCAAAATGTGCACAAAATCTATTGAAAATAGCCAAAATGTATAGGCTTAATGTATGTTCTCTAATCAAAATTAAAATCGCCAAAGTAACTAGTAACTAAAGTTTCCAAATGATTGTAGTGGAGTAAAAGTAAAAATTTTGGCTCCGAAATCTAGTGGAGTAGAAGTAAAAGTATTGGAAATTGGAAATGCTCAAGTAAAGTAGAAATACCTCAAAATTGTACTTATGTACAGTACTTAAGTAAAAGTACTTAGTTACTTTCCACCACTGACCAATGAGAGAGTCAGTGTGTAAGTTCACCATCAGGCCAGGTCGCCAGGTCCATGATGACTCATCCAGACCCGCACTGACACTGCTGTTGTCTCTCACTGTTGCCAGATTCTGTGAGAGAAACAAGCGGACACAGGTCTACGGAAACAAGCCCAAAAGAAAAGAGCACGCACGCACGCACGCACGCACGCACGCACGCACGCACGCACGCACGCACGCACGCACGCACGCACGCACGCACGCACGCAGGCACGCACGCACGCACGTACGTAAACAATGTGAAAAATGTGGTATTGTTCTGGAACAAACCGCTGGTTTGAACAACATTAGGAAACAACATTTTAACCAACGTCATCTTATGTGAAAACTGTCAACAATGAGTACCACAGACGAAAAACTGTCTAAGTCCAAATTTCATTCTGACCCCTCCACGAAAAGGCCTCGTTGTCCTGAACCCTTATCTATCATTTATACATTATGGATCAATAGTATGGACTTAGACTGTTATTCGTTTGTGGCATTCTTGTTCTTATTATTTATTTATATTTTTGCAAAATAATTTCCCAAATTGTCTGAAATAGTGACAATAGCATAAAATAGGCAGCTCCAATTATTCTTTTCTATATGTTTTTGCTCCTCCGGTCTAGTCAGTGACACGGTCGTACGACACGGGTGGTAATACAACGTGGTTCAAATGTTTTATGCAGATGTTTTTGTTTCCGCTGTTCTATGAGCTCTGTTTCTCTTTATCGTGCACATTCCTGACACCCACATGCACACGCACGCACGCACGCACGCACGCACACACACACAGCCCCGATCTATATGCGCCCCAGTGGGAAACACTGGAGTGTCTTGTGTTCTGTAGAAACTCATTCATTTAGGCAGCATCACGCTATCTGCACTGTTGTGGGAGAGAGTGCAAGAATTCCAAAAATCTTTGTCGTCGTTTCTTTTGGGAACAAGAGTTGTATTAATAATTGGGGATTAAGGTTCAGCCACACCACAAGTTCCTGGGAAGAGAAAGCAGAGCAATGGCCAAATTTTAACCTCAGTCAACCTCAGAAAGTCAACGTTTCGTACTTATAGGTTTTGTAACTTTTGTTACAAGGAGGGGGGGGGGGTAGGTTTTGTTACAAGGGAGAGAGAGAGAGAGAGAGAGAGAAGTAGGGGCGAGAGAGAGAGAGAGAGATGTAGGGGAGAGAGAGAGTCATGTAGGGGCATGACTATTGTTAATTTCACAAAATGTACATGATATTTTGATAAGTAATCATCACCAATGCACCTTTACAAGTCGGTAGAGGTAAATAACAGAAACGGCTAGGTTTTAAGTTCAGAAAATGTCAGTTACTGTAATGTAACCTTCAAAACCATGAAAAACAACACTATTGATCCTGATATAAAGATATCCCAGATGATACAATATACGTATAGCCTCACATATCATGATCCAACAAAGCCAAGCAAGTCACCCTTAAAGGACCACTTCCCCATTTCCAACCTTACCTTCGTACTAATGTTCATTATGATAACGAGCTTGTAGGTCTGCTATTTTTGAAAAATCGTCAAAATGTGGCGCAAATCTTTGTACGAATATTCTTTCACAGCGAATGCTTTAACTCAAATCTTTGCTTCCCTGGAACAACATATTTTCAGATTGCGGTCGGCGGCCAATTACATATATTTTTGGGGGTCCTTGACATGAAAATGTTTGAGAACCACATGACATAGAAACATTTCAGAAAACTGTTTCAGAAAAGACATTTTCATTTTTTCATTATAGGCAAAACAGTTTCATCGTTTTTATAAATTCATCGAAAATGCAGTACGTGCAAGACCGCCCGTCACACAGTCTTGTTTTCGTCGACTAATACTATGACGACTACGTCGACTACCTTTTTTCACTGACAAACTACATCAAAACTACATCAAAATATAAGCCATGATGATGACTAAGACTACTGTATAACTAAATATACTGACAATTTCGTCAACAAATACAAACTAGACTAAAATGTTAGGAAGGGACCAGAGTAATCTAGTAAGAGAGTAATGACACTCCCGTTGACTCTCATTGTAACAATGGAATGCGGAAGTGCTCATTCTATCTCAATGGAATAGTTCCAGCCATAGGAGCAATGTTTGGAACTATCGACCATAGGCACCCGCTTTGCGGCGAGATCAAAGCGTGTCACCACTCTCTTACTAGATTACTCTGGAAGGGACTACTGGACAAGAAATCCAGTATAAGTCATTTTACGCTTGGTTGCATGCTGAAAATAGCCGATCTACAAGCTCACAACGCGTCGCGCTGCGACGCGTTGTGAGCTTGTAGATCGGCTATTTTCAGCAAGTGTAAAAACAGTCATTACGACGGCATCAACGCCCACCAAAATACATTTTAGTCGACTAAATCAACTGTAGATTTAGTCGACTAAAACTAGACTAACACTAAAACATTCCGGGTGACTATACAATGTGACTAAAACTAAATGAAAACTATTCGAGAACTTAAGAAGACTTATGGACTAAAACTAAAATCAAAATTTGCTGCCAAAAACAACACTGCACACAATGAACCGAGTATAAATAATGTCTCAAGTGCTTACTTCGTAGCGCAGCAGATGGTGTCACATGATTGCGGTAGAATGACAGAGTCTCGGGTCAACAAACGCGACGCGACGGCAAGCCGACGACGTCGCCGAGCTTGAAGATCAGGTCGCGTGTCGACGAGCGTCCCTCGCCGTGCGTCAAGACGATGAGTCAATGTTTACACGTTGGAGTCGGCGCGTTTCCTACTGTGTGTCTCTCTGTACACTACACTACACGCCCAAATAAAATGTGTTTTCTACTGTGTGTCTCTCTGTACACTACACTACACGCCCAAATAAAACATGTTTTCTACTGTGTGTCTCTCTGTACACTACACTACACGCCCAAATAAAACATGTTTTCTACTGTGTGTCTCTCTGTACACTACACTACACGCCCAAATAAAACATGTTTTCTACTGTGTGTCTCTCTGTACACTACACTACACGCCCAAATAAAACGTGTTTTCTACTGTGTCTCTCACTGTATAGCAGCGCTGTTTTTGTTGACTAAAACTTAAGACAAAAAATGTTCGTCGACTACCTTTTTTCACTGACAAAAACTAAATGGAAACTAAATAAACACTATGCTATGATGACTAAAACTAAGACTAAATATACTGACAATTTCGTCAACAAATATGAAATGCTAGGAAGGGACTATAGTCACTATAGTCAAGATACATTTTAGTCTGTACTGTGTTGTTTTTGGCTGCAAATTTTGATTTTAGTTTTAGTCATATAGTCTCTTGAATAGTTTTCTCTTAGTTTTAGTCACATTTTAGTCACCCGGAATGTTTTAGTGTTTAGTCTAGACTAAAATGTATTTTGGCGGGCCTTGATGCCGTCGTAATGACTGTTTTTACACTTGCTGAAAATAGCCGATCTACAAGCTCACAACGCGTCGCGCTTGTAGATCGGCTTTTTTTTAGCATGCTGCAACTAATTGTAAAATGACGTATACTGGATCTCTTGTCCACTAGTCCCTTCCTAACATTTTAGTCTGGTTTTTATTTGTCGACGAAATTGTCAGTATATTTAGTCTTAGTTTTAGTCACCATAGCTTAGTTTTCATTTAGTTTCCGTTTAGTTTTCGTCAGTGGATAAAGGTAGTCGACGAACATTTTTCGTCTTAGTTTTAGTCGACGAAGACAACACTGGTATAGGCCCCAAATAAAACATGTGTTTTTATTACCGTCTTAACAGGCCCAGAGATGCCATGCGGGCTCTGAAGAAACGACTGAGTGGAAACAAGAACTACAGAGAGGTCATGCTGGCCCTGACGGTAATGACATGTTACTGTTCATCACATGTTATCTGACGGTAATGACATGTTACTGTTCATCACATTATTATCTGACATGTACATTCATCGAACGGTTTGCGGAGCGGTCTTGAAGGTCGCCAGTTCGAATCCCCGGACCGGCACGTTAAAATTACCACCGCTGAAGTGCCCTTGAGCAAGGCATTGAACCCCTACCATGAGCAGGGTCTGGCTGTAAACAAGCATCTCGAGCTTAGTCCATTCACCCTGGGTAAACAAAGAACTTTGCTTTGCTTTGCTTATATGACGCAATGACGGTATGACGTGTTCCAATTTGAACACTCAGAGTTACAGACCTGTAATTCAGGGCTATCTATTTGATGTGTTTCTGGTAATATTATTGTCCATTCATTTTGTGTGTCCGTGTCAAAAAAAAGTATGTTGACAAAAAATGTCCACCATCGACGACGCCTCTGAGTTGCGTGTTCATGCCGCCTGCGTCCGAAACGGTTGAGAAATGTTACCGAGTTACCGTGTGGGGATCCCTCTACTGTACCCTCCACTGTACTGGCACTGTACTGTACTGTACTGTACTGGCACACCCGAAATCACCATATATACAGTTAATATGTGCGTGTGTTTGTGTTAGGTTGCGCACAATTTACAATTTACAATTTAGGCATTTAGCAGACGCTCTTAATCCAGAGCGACTTACATTAAGCAAGAACAAAAAAGCATGGGAATACATCACATATGTAAAATGCATTTATCAAGAAACATGCGTAAGCTAAGAACGTAACTAGAACATATCTATATAATGACACTATACATATAAACTATACATATATGCTATACTATGCTGTACATATATACTATGATGTGCTATGACTACATACAATGCAATTATTGTGCCGTCTACATGACATGCTATAAGTCTGTTTCAAATGCTATCTAAGTCTAAAAAGTGCTGTCTAAGGGGGTAGAGTAAGTGCTATGGGCCATGATGGAGTCTGAAAAGGTGGGTTTTCAGACTACGGCGGAAGATTGGGAGTGATGCACCCAGCCAGCCAGCCAGCCACCCACCCACCCACCCACACATAGTCACTTAAGGAAGTGGTTGCGCGGTGGCACAGTTGGTAGTGCTGTCGCCTCACAGCTAGAAGGTCCTGGGTTCGATTCCCGCTCGGGACGCTGTGGGTGCTGGCGGCGTGTTTCCTCCTCCGCGTCATCAGTGCCCATACCCGAAGGCGGGGAAAGGGCCTTTCTGTGTGGAGTTTGCATGTTCTCCCCGTGTCCCCTAGGGTAGGTACCCTCACAAAAAACATGCAGTAATCCTGGTCTCTAAACTGGCTCCCCCTGGCCAGCCGGGGCGCCTGATGGAGGGGAAAAGGAACTGGTTGGAATAACGTGTTCCTTCCACGCGCTATACGTCCAACCAGGGAAACTCCCCCCTGTCAGGTGTAAAGGAGCAACTTGGACACT
Source organism: Electrona antarctica (assembly GCF_951216825.1). NCBI lineage: Eukaryota > Metazoa > Chordata > Actinopteri > Myctophiformes > Myctophidae > Electrona > Electrona antarctica. The sequence continues at coordinate 46,418,444 of NC_136795.1, forward strand.
CAGGCATGAAGGAAGCATGAGTTCAAGTCCGTTGCTCTCCCCATGTCCTCCATATATGGGGACTAGGTTGGCGGAGGGTGTGTAGAGCCCAGGATCACATTAGATAATTGACACAGGGGTGAAAAATGGGTTACAAAATCATGGGATAAAAATTATATTTAAAAAAAAAAAGGAAGTGGTTGCACCACTTAAAAAAAGACATGATGTTTGTGGGAAGGGGTGGAAAGGAGCAGTTAAAAGTCCCAGAAGTGAAGCACAACTCTTTTTTCTCCAGAAGAGTGTCATGCTCCACTCACACTTTAGGACGACCTGCGTCTGATAGCTCTGCTCATTAAAAGGCCGCTCTGGTCCGCTTGCTGCTGTCAGATCAAGAGCAGCCAGAGAGCAAAGTCTCCCACGCACAAAGCGTCTCCTCCTCCCTCGTATCCCTTCTTAAATGCCATTGAGACCCATGCCGCCGATTCTGCACGTAATCTTCTAAATCCTAACTAAAGTTTTTGAATAAAACTTGTATGCTGCTGTATCAGTGCTTCTTCAAACTTCTTAACCCATTTTTGGCGGGAACCCCTTTTGGTGTTTTAAACATTATGTTATAATTTAGCTATTGAAAAATAGCAGATCTACAAGCTCATAGCGTGCCACCGAGTGTCGCGCTACGAGCTTGTAGGTCTGCTATTTTTGAAAAATCGTAAAAATGTGGCGCAAATCTTTCAATATATATTATTTCAAAGTGAATGTTTTTAACTCAGGTCTAAATGGGTTAAAGTCAAGGACCCCCCCCCCCCGACATTATATGTAATTGGCTGCCCGACTGCCATCTCAAAAATAGTTTTTGTTCCAGGGACCTCCAGAAGAAAATATATGTTTAGTTGGCTCTGGGCGGGAACCCCTTTTGGTGTACTTTTAAGCATTGTTGTGTTATACTTTAGCTATTGGAAAATAGCAGATCTACAAGCTCATAGTGCGGCACCGAGTGCCACGCTACGAGTTTATAGATCTGCTATTTTTGAAAAATCATAAAAAAATGTGGCGCAAATCTTTGGGGTCCCTGGAACAACATATTTTCAGATGGGGGTCGGCGGCCAAATACAGATAATTTTGGGGTCCTTTGACATGAAACAGTTCGAGAACCACTGATGTGGAAACGGGTATTTCAGAAAAACTAAATCTAAATGAACACTCCTCCTTCCCCTCCTATCCTGCTGTGCTGCGCAGGTGTTGGAGACGTGCGTGAAGAACTGCGGCCACAGGTTCCACGCGCAGGCGGCCCACCGGGACTTCATCGAAGGCGTGCTGGTCAAGATCATCTCCCCCAAAACCAACCCTCCCACCATCGTACAGGAGAAGGTGCTGGCCCTCATACAGGTACCGAAACCAACCCCCCCACCATCGTTCCAAGACCCTGGTCCCTGGAACAACATATTTTCAGATGGGGGTGGTGGCGTGATTTCTGGTATGGGGGGGGGGCATTCATTGTCGATGGGAATTTAATCTTTGTGTAGGACAAAAAAATAGCCGGTTTGCTCGTCCACATATGACGTAAATTCCCCATTCATTGTCGATGGGAATTTCACGTTTTTGTAAGCCAAAAAAATACCGATTTGCTCAGACACGTATGACGTAATTTCTCCATTCATTGACAACGGTAATTTAATGTTTGTGTAAGACGAAAATCTACACTAATAGCTGAATAGAGGAGGGGGCTATATAGCGCCCCTCAAAAACTCAATGAATGGCAGTTTGTGATTTAAAAGAACTAAGTGTGGCAGCAGACCTGCGCTTTTCTGAGGAGTTTGCTCCAGATATGTCGTACATAATAAAAACTCATAAACGCTGCTTCTCCACGTTTTAGATTTGATTTTAAACCAAGGTATTTCCACACAGAACGTGGCCTTGTGGATCTCCATTCTGTATTTAAGTCCGACGTCATTTTGTAGTCCTACGTTACGTCCGGGTCACTTTGTAGTCCTACGTTACGTCCGGGTCATTTTGTAGTGCTACGTTACGTCCGGGTCCAAGTGGCACCAGCTCCCGTCCGCATCTCATTGTAAATGGAATATCTAAACGCGTGAATCTTTTTACAATGACGTTATTTTTCAGAAAGGAAGCCATTGAGGGTTAAAATGGGTCTTAATGCTTCCAACTCGAGTATAATTATTAATGTTCTGTACAAGTGTCCATGACAAATAAAATAAATTATGTGGAGACAATAAAGACTATTATTACAAGTAAGACTCGCGGGAAGCGAACGCAGCTCGTAAATTGCAATAACAATTAGAATAAATTACGTACTTTTTTAAGTTACGTTTTTTTAAGTTAAGTTTTTATTTAAGTTCTTTTTTTAGTGTGTGTATGTGTGCGTGTTTTTTTTAAAGTTTTTTTTAAGTTTTTGTGTGTGTGTGTGTGTGTGTGTGTGTGTGTTTTGTGTGTGATACAGCTGCGCCCTCTGGTGGCGGGCGGGTGGTGTTGTGTGACTGTCGTGACACACAGACAGACAGACATGTTCTGCTAGGTCTCATAGTTAGTGCTCATTGCGTTCGCAATCACGGCGTTCGCAATCATTATTATTGAAGGTGGTAACAGTCCATTTGCTCAGTACAATATTTCGGGGGCATGTGTGCAGGGTTGAGTATGTTGAATCTAGTTTGCATTAATGAGGATTTAGTTGACACAATGAAATAAAATGGCGATAGTATTCCGTGTGGGGCAGACGGCCTGTCACGGCCAGATTTGGGAGACCAGTAGCTTTGTTGTTGCGAGGAAAGCGGTAAAATGAGACTTCCGTGGTCGTTTTCGTCTCAGATTTAGTCCGACGGAGGGACACAGTATAACTCTATGGGGACACAAAAGTAGGACCCGGAAGTATCTCTGGAGGGGGCGCTCACGTCACAGCTAAAATACTGAATTACCTGAGGACCAGCCAGGCGAAACAAGTGGCCTTTAACCCATTCTGTACGGGAACCCCTTTTGGTGTTTTAAACATTATGTTATAATTTAGCTATTGAAAAATAGCAGATCTACAAGCTCATAGCGCGCCACCGAGTGGCGCGCTACAAGCTTGTAGGTCTGCTATTTTTGAAAAATCGTGAAAATATTTATTTCAGAAAACTGGAGGATTTAGAAGATTCTTTTTTAATTTTGAGGTCAGGCCTAAATGGGTTAAAAGTGTGCCTCGTCACAGTCTGTCCTCTCAGTATTTATAGGGATGGGATTTGGCCGAGGCTCTTTGGGAGACACCCCTGGGACTGTCCTGTTTTTAGACCAGGGAGAGAGAGAGAGAGCCACCCGCGGTGCATACAGACCCCACGGTCTGTTTATTCCGCGTTTAGGAGCAGAAGGTTGTCGTGTTGAAGGATGTGAGACAACACTTGACCTCGTTTCTGATGATCAGGGTTCTTCTGGTCATATGGGATACGCTCGATGACAAGGTGAACAAATGTGACCAGATTTGACTGAGAGACTGCCATCGCGCAAATTCCAGCTTTTCACCAGAGAAGCTTTTTTGTTATGAGTTAAAAAACTCTTCACATACTAGAGCATGTCTGAAATAAGTGTCAGAGCTGAAATCGACATGTAAATATGAAATAAATGCTTAAACATGTAGCTATAGGTGTAATGTTAGAGACCACAGAAGACATGTAAATATGAAATAAATGCTTAAACATGTAGCTATAGGTGTAATGTTAGAGTCCACAGAAGTGATCCTTTCAAGCCTGTTTTCTGAACTCGCTGTTTTCTGCAAGACATTACTCTAATAAGCCATATCTCCAAAACTGGTGGGTCAAACTGAACAACCAATATGTCAATTTTAAGCTATGATTCCCTGCTTTCATATGACATGAGAAAACTAAAATTCAAAAAAATCCAATGGCAGTCCCTCAGTCAAATTTTTTTCACAAATTAATGCCCTATTTCATACAAGAGTGTCACACAAAAATAGTGAAAATGGCAGATCTACAAGCTCACAAGATGCCGCAATGTGACGTGTTGTGACCTTGTAGATCTGCTGTTTTCACGAGAACCTTGTGGGTTTTAGTGTTGTGTTTACATTATTGTCGCTGTCGGGTGTGTCCAAAAACAACTTGTGTAGGAAATGGAAATGGACGTTTTTCTCTCTCTCTATATATATATATATACTGTATATATTTTTGGGGCTTTTTCATGCCTTTTATTGATATTGAAGTGAAGTCAGACGGGGATCGGGGAGAGATAGATGGGTAGTGACACGCGGCAAAGACCGTCGGGATCAGGACTCGAACCCGCGACGCGCTGTCAGGCTACATTGGAGCGTATAGGTTCCCAGGTTCCCATGGTTTAATGTTGTGTTTTACATGAAGTGTGTGTGTGTGTGTGTGTGTGTGTGTGTGTGTGTGCGCGTGTGTGTGTGTGTGTGTGTGTGTGTGTGCGCCTGCGTGTGTGTGTGTGTGCGCCTGCGTTTGTGTGTGTGTGCGCGTGCATGTGTGTGTGTGTGTGACAGGCCTGGGCGGACGCGTTCAGGAGCAGTCCCGACCTGACGGGCGTCGTCCACATTTACGAGGAGCTGAAGAGGAAAGGCATCGAGTTCCCCATGGCGGACCTGGACGCCCTGTCCCCCATACACACTCCTCAGAGGGTGAGGCGCACGCATGCACCGCAACACACACGCAACGCACGCACGCACGCCACGCACGCACCAGTGTTGTTTTTTGGCAGCAAATTTCTATTTTTGTTTTATAGTCATATAGTCTCTTGAATAGTTTTCACTTAGTTTTTTGTCACATTTTAGTCACCCGGAATGTATTAGTGTCAGTCTAGTTTTAGTCTAGACTAAATGTCATGAGATTTTAGTCGACTAAATCTACAGTTGATTTAGTCGACTAAAATGTGTTTTGGCGGGCCTTGATGCCGTCGTAATGACTGATTTTTTTCACTTGCTGAAAATAGCCGATCTACAAGCTCACACGTTGTGGGCTTGTAGTTCGGCTATTTTCAACATGCAACCAAGTGTAAAATGACTTATACTGGATCTCTCGTCCACTAGTCCCTTCCTAACATTTTAGTCTATTTTTTATTTGTTAACGAAATCATCAGTATATTTAGTCTTAGTTTTAGTCATCATAGCTTAGTTTTCATTTAATTTCCATTTAGTTTCCGTCAGTGAAAAAAGGTTGTCGACGAACATTTTTCGCCTAACGGCCAAGCTACACCAGGCTGTTCTCGTGAGTTTACCCTAAACGCGAACCCCGCGCGTGCGTTTAATTTAGGTCCAGTGCTATTTTAAAAAACGTACGCGCGGGGTTCGCGTTTAGGGTAAACGCACAAACGCACGCGCACGCGCACACGCACACGCACACGCAGAAGCAGTGCCGTACTACTATATACAGTATATAAAATGTGTGTTTTTCTTTAACAGGGCGTACCAGAAGTGGACCCCGCCATGATAAAGTACAGAGCGACCCCCTCCCCCCCCTGCCCCCCCTCCTCCTCCTCCTCCCCCCGTGTGCGTGTCCCAGATCCCACACGTGCCCAGCGTCCCGGGACCCATCACCGTCACCCCCGAACAGGTGACCGACTCACTGACCACTACAACCCCACGCACGCAGGGTGACCTGGATGATGAAGCATTCCTTGTCCCTTTTCAGGGCGCGGGAACCCCTTTTTGGTGTTTTTAAAGCATTTTGTCATGCTTTTTAAGCTATTGAAATGTGGTGCAAATCTTTGAATATATATATATTCTTTCAGAGTGAAAGTTTTTTCCACTCAAATCTTTGCTTCTGTTCTGGACATTACATATTTTCAGATGAGGTTCACGCTGCCGAGACATTGCCAAAGCATTTCTGGGGGTCCCTCCCCGGCCAAAAACGTTGAGAACCCCTGGCCTATTTAACCCTTTTTGGTGTTTTAAGCATTATGTTATGCTTTAGCTATTGAAAAAATAGCAGATCTACAAGCTCATAGCGCGGCACCGAGTGCTAGCCCCATTGCAAATCAAACTGGGGTTTCCTTGAAATGAAAATGTTCAGAGAAACACTGCTGTCATCGAATAAGCTTGATATATCCATTTGACTTCTGACCCTGTGTGCGTGTGTGTGCGTGTGTGTGTGTGTGTGCGTGCGTGCGTCTGTTGCGTGCGTGCTGCAGATCGGCCGGCTGCGCAGTGAGCTGGACATCGTGCGAGGGAACACCAAGGTGATGTCAGAGATGTTGACGGAGATGGTCCCCGGCCAGGAGGACGCGTCGGACCTGGAACTGCTACAGGTCAGATAGATCTACAGATCTATTTCTAGCACATCATCACCACAGTGTTGTTTTCGTCGACTGAAACTAAGACGAAAACAATGTTCGTCGACTACCTTTTTTTTACTGAGGAAAACTTAAATGGAAACTAAATGAAAACTAAGCCACGATGACTACAACTAAGACTGAATATATTGGCAATTTCATCAACAAATAAAAGCTAGACTAAAATGCATGCTGAAAATAGCAGATCTACAAGCTCGTTGTGAGCTTGTAGATCTGCTATTTTCAGCAAGTGTAAAATCTGTCATTACGACGGCATCAAGGCCCGCCAAAACGCATTTCAGTCGACTAAATGAACTGTCGACTAAAATCTCATGACATTTAGTCGACTAAAACTAGACTAACACTAAAACATTCCGGGTGACTAAAATGCGACAAAAACTAAATGAAAACTATTCAAGATACCACGACAAAAACTAAAATAAAAATGTGCTGCCAAAAACAACACTGACATCATCACGCTTCATTTAGCCTGACATGGGCAGTCTAACCCATTCTGGGCGGGAACCCCTTTTGGTGTTTTAAGCATTATGTTACACTTTAGCTATTGAAAAATTTGTGAGCTTGTAGGTCTGCTATTTTTGAAAATTCTTGAAAATGTGTCTCAAATCTTTGAATGTATGTATATTCTTTCAGAGCGAACGTTTTTAACTCAAATCTTTGCTTCTGGGAGGTTCCTGAAACAACATATTTTCGGATGGGGCTCCGCGGCCAATTACATATAATCTTTGGGGTCCTTGACATGAAATATTGAGAACCACTGATACAGAAACACAGAAAACTGTCAGGATTTTTGAAGACATTTTTTTTAATTTCGACATCAGGCCTAAATAGCTTAAATTATGTCCATGCTGAAAAATGTTCATACAGAAATAGCAGATCTACACGTTTGCAATGCGTCACTTTGTGACACGTTGTAAGGTTGTAGATCAGCTAATTATGCTATTCTTTTAAGTATAAAAAGAATATAAAAAATTCTTTCAGTTATTTTTTATACTGCCCTGTGCACTTTTTATTGATTCATTAAGAAGCATGAAAGGCAAACGGAAATGTAATTTATTTTCATAATGTTCCAACGCCAAAAATACACATTTTAAATCGTTAATCGATAGTATTTGTGGGACAATTAAACGTCGAGTTAAATGTGTAATCGTGTCAGTCTGAGGAAACTGACGATGCAAGCTGAGCTTGTAGATCTAAATGCCTGTTCTAAGTCAGTGGTTCTCAAAGTGGGGTCCTTGAGGGAGTTCCAGGGGCCCCCCCAGCTAAATGATAGTTTGGAACCAAATGGACCCTTATGGGTCTGTAACTCTGAGAGTGTACAAATGGAACCAAATGGACCCTTATGGGTCTGTAACTCTGAGAGTGTACGAATGGAACCAAATGGACCCTTATGGGTCTGTAACTCTGAGAGTGTACGAATGGAACCAAATGGACCCTTATGGGTCTGTAACTCAGAGAGTGTACGAATGGAACCAAATGGACCCTTATGGGTCTGTAACTCTGAGAGTGTACAAATGGAACCAAATGGACCCTTACAGGTCTGTAACTCTGAGAGTGTACAAATGGAACCAAATGGACCCTTACAGGTCTGTAACTCTGAGAGTGTACACATGGAACCAAATGGAACCTTATGGGTCTGTAACTCTGAAAGTGTACAAATGGAACCAAATGGACCCTTATGGGTCTGTAACTCTGAAAGTGTACAAATGGAACCAAATGGAACCTTATGGGTCTGTAACTCTGAGTGTACAAATGGAACCAAATGGAACCTTATGGGTCTGTAACTCTGAAAGTGTACAAATGGAACCAAATGGAACCTTATGGGTCTGTAACTCTGAAAGTGTACAAATGGAACCAAATGGAACCTTATGGGTCTGTAACTCTGAAAGTGTACAAATGGAACCTTATGGGTCTGTAACTCTTGAACCCTAACGGGTCCGTTTGGTTCCATTTGTACACTCTCAGAGTTAAATTAACATTGATTTTTACAATATAAATTGGGGGTCTCGGAGATAGAAATGCCATTAAATGGGGGGGGGGTCCGTCCGTAGACTAATGCATGTCAAACAGGGGGTTCCTTGAGATTAAAATGGTTGAGAATCACTGCTAGAGCCGTTACAAATCTTCTCTTATGGGGGGTCCCGGCAATTGTCTCTTCAAATGGGTGGACCGCGGGCTAATTATTGTCAATTTGGGGGTCCTTGACATGAAAAAGTTTGTTCTACAAGTCCTCTAAATACTTTACTTCAGCTAGAAGGTGTTGGTTGTCCATATGTCCACTAGGGGGAGTAAGGTCTCCAGTAATCACAGAGATCACCCACACCTGCACAATTTGGCAACGGTTGTATTTTTGCTCCATTACTTTTGTACTTTGTACTCAAGTACAAGTTTCAATGCCAGGCCTTTTTACTGGTACTTTTTATTCATAATTATTTATAATATTGTGGTTTTGCTACTTTTACTTGAGTAAAGAGTACAGTAAGCTTCTTCCACCACTGCAGCTCAGCCAGTGAGCATTTTGCAGCAGTGTTTTTGGCAGCTAATTTCTATTTTGTATTTATTTTTTTATTATTCTATCGATTACTTTTCCAAATAACCCGAGAATTGTGTTTTTTTCATGTTTTATTTTGTATTTTGACATAAATGGACCTACATGCTCACAAAGCGTCGCAATGTGACGCTTTGTGCGCTTGTAGATCGGCTAATTTCACTATTGATTTTTGTTGTTTTGTTATTGAAACCTTTCACCCTACACTGCCTACAGTATGCCCAAAATAGGAACTGATTATTATTCGATTAGTTGATTACATTTTTAACTATCAATTATTTTCTTATGATTGATTTTTTTGTACCCTTCTTGAGGTTTACATTTATGTAACCTTAAGCCACCCATGTCGCAAGCAAGCAATGCCCCTGCAGTCTGAGAAGCCACAAACAAAGGCTCTTACTGTACTGTACTGTAATGTACAGTGCGTGTGTTGAGGTGGAGGAGGGTCGAAAGCACTGTTTCCTCATCAGTATTGGGGACGCAAGAAGCTGACGGCTTTGGTGAAGCACAAAAAAAACAAAATGTCTCTTTTGGAAGGTCATCTTTTTCCAGTCTCCCAGTTCAGTGGCGTTGCTGGGAGCTTGTCGTTTTCTTATGGGTCTGTAACTCTGAGAGTGTACAAATGGAACCAAATGGACCCTTACAGGTCTGTAACTCTGAGAGTGTACGAATGGAACCAAATGGACCCTTATGGGTCTGTAACTCTGAGAGTGTACAAATGGAACCAAATGGAACCTTATGGGTCTGTAACTCTGAGAGTGTACAAATGGAACCAAATGGACCCTTACAGGTCTGTAACTCTGAGAGTGTACGAATGGAACCAAATGGACCCTTATGGGTCTGTAACTCTGAGAGTGTACAAATGGAACCAAATGGAACCTTATGGGTCTGTAACTCTGAGAGTGTACAAATGGAACCTTATGGGTCTGTAACTCTGAGTGTACAAATGGAACCAAATGGAACCTTATGGGTCTGTAACCCTGAGAGTGTACAAATGGAACCAAATGGACCCTTATGGGTCTGTAACTCTGAGAGTGTACGAATGGAACCAAATGGACCCTTATGGGTCTGTAACCTAGGGTCCGTTTGGTTCCATTTTGTACACTCTCAGAGTTAAATTAACATTGATTTTTACAATAATTATAAATCGGGGGTCTCAGAGATAGAAATGCCATTAAATGGGGGGGTCCGTCCATAGACTAATGCATGTCAAACTGGGGGTCCTTGAAATTAAAATGGTTGAGAATCACTGCTAGAGCCGTTACAAATCTTCTCTTATGGGGGGGTCCCGGCAATTATCTCTTCAAATGGGGGGACCGTGGGCTAATTATTGTCAATTTGGGGGTCCTTGACATGAAAAAGTTTGTTCTACAAGTCCTCTAAATACTTTACTTCAGCTAGAAGGTGTTGGTTGTCCATATGTCCACTAGGGGGAGTAAGGTCTCCAGTAATCACAGAGATCACCCACACCTGCACAATTTGGCAATGGTTGTATTTTTGCTCCATTACTTTTGTACTTTGTACTCTTGTACAAGTTTCAATGCCAGGCCTTTTTACTGGTACTTTTTATTCATAATTATTTATAATATTGTGGTTTTGCTACTTTTACTTGAGTAAAGAGTACAGTAAGCTTCTTCCACCACTGCAGCTCAGCCAGTGAGCATCTTGCAGTGTTGTTTTGAGCAGCTAATTTCTATTTATTTTCTTTTTTTTTTTAGATTATTCTATCGATTACTTTTCCAAATAACCGAGAATTGTGTTTTTTTTTCATGTTTTATTTTGTATTTTTGTAACACATCGATCAACCTGTTGAGCGTTATTCCATACTCCGTCACAACACTGTGTCGTGCAAACACCAGTGAAATAAATGGACCTACATGCTCACAAAGCGTCGCAATGTGACTCGTTGTGCGCTTCTAGATCGACTAATTTCACTATTGATTATTTTTGTTTTGGTATTGAAACCTTTCACCCTACAGTATAATGCCCAAAATAGGAACAGATTATTATTCGATTAGTTTTTTTTACATTTTTAACTATCGATTATTTTCTCATGATTGATTGATGTACCCTTCTTGAGGTTTACATTTATGTAACCTTAAGCCACCCATGTCGCAAGCAAGCAATGCCCCTGCAGTCTGAGAAGCCACAAACAAAGGCTCTTACTGTACTGTAATGTAATGTACAGTGCGTGTGTTGAGGTGGAGGAGGGTCGAAAGCACTGTTTCCTCATCAGTATTGGGGACGCAAGAAGCTGACGGCTTTGGTGAAGCACAAAAAAAACAAAATGTCTCTTTTGGAAGGTCATCTTTTCCCAGTCTCCCAGTTCAGTGGCGTTGCTGGGAGCTTGTCGTTTTCCTGCTGGTTCTCCTGCACCTGCTCTCAATCAGCAGCAGCTATCCCGCCTCTAGCTGCTGCTGATTGGCCAGGCCGTTTTGTGGCCGGGCATCAAGTCTGCCTGAGAGTTCCCAGATGGGAGCAGGAGGGGGGAACCCAGTGTACTCTCTGCTGCCCCATCTGGCGGAGTCAGGTTATTTGATTCTGCCCAGGCGGTGCAATACGCCGTTTCCCAATGTGGTTTCAGCCCATCGTCTACGGGGACAGGTTTGAATACAGCGACCCTGTGTTCCACGCAGTGTTGTTTTCGTCGACTAAAACCCAAGACGAAAAATGTTCGTCGACTACCTTTTTTTCACTGACAAAAACGAATGGAAACTAAATGAAAACTATAAGCTACGATGACTAAAACTGAGACTAAATATACTGACAATTTCGTCGACAAATAAAAACTAGACTAAAATGTTAGGAAGGGACTAGTGGACAAGAGATCCAGTATAAGTCATTTTACACTTGGTTGCATGCTGAAAATAGCATGCAGCGACGCGTTGTGAGCTTGTAGATCAGCTATTTTCAGCAAGTGAAAAAACATTACGACGGCATCAAGGGCAAGGCCCACTAAAATACATTTTAGTCGACTAAATTAACCGTAGATTTAGTCGACTGAAATCTTATGACATTTAGTCGACTAAAACTAGACTAACACTAAAACATTCCAGGTGACTAAAATGTGACTAAAACTAAGTGAAAACTATTCAAAGAGACTACATAGGACTAAAACTAAAATGGAAATCCTCTGCCAAAAACAACACTGCAACCGACGCCACCGTCCGACCACGAGATCCACGGGCTGGCCAACATCGCTCCCGCATGTCCATGTCCTCACGACTTCAAGGGAAAAGGCCCGCTCTACTCAGACAGTTTCATATAGTTTCAGGCGTGTGCTGGGTGCAGATTCAAAATGAACATATAGAAAATGAATAAAATCCGCACATCCAGTCGAGTAAGAGTCTTTGTTTAATGATCAAAGTGCTCCGCAGCAGCAGACATACCAGACAGACAAACGCGTTTCGGCGCGCAGGCCTTCGTCAGTGTCAAAAATGTCCTCACGACGTCACCAGCCGAGATGTCCCCTTCCAGGGCTATACTTCATCCCGGAAGGGGGATCCCTCTGCTCAGGCTCCGTCCCCCCGTCACTTTTTGGACGAGGAAAGGGCCGGTTTCGCCAAGAGGGACGCCTTCAGTTCATGCAGCCCTTCTCGGCGGGTCGCAGGGCGTGTTTCCCGGAGAGGCTCTGCATGGCCCAGGATGGAGGTGTTCCTCCTCCTCTTCCTCGCCCTCTCTCCTCCAGCGCTTCCGTTTCAGCCCTCCGCCCACCCCGGGGTGATGGAGGAGGAGGAGCTGGACCTGACCCCGGCCGGCCATATTGGCTTCACCCTCAGCCTTTCAGCTCATCTCGTCACTAGTCTCTGAATATAGGACATGCACTGCTGTGGTAGTTGCGAATGCAGTGAGCACTAACTATAGAAGCTGGCCAAAACTATGTGTGTGTGTGTGTGTGTGTGTGTGTGTGTGTGTGTGTGTGTGTGTGTGTGTGTGTGTGTGTGTGTGTGTGTGTGTGTGTGTGTGTGTGTGTGTGTGTGTGTGTGTGTGTGTGTGTGCACGTGCGTGTCACGCTGTAACACCACCAGCCCGCCACCAGAGGGCGCAGCTGTATCACACACAAAACACACACCCACACACAAAAAAACTTAACTTAAAAAAAAATACTTAAAAACAAAACTTAAAGAAAAAACTTAAAGAAAAAACTTAAAGAAAAAACTTAAAGAAAAAACTTAAAAAAAACCTTACAAAATCTTAACTTAAAAAAAAAACCTTAACCTAAACCTTAAAAAAGTATGTAATTTATTCTAATTGTTGTTATTGCAATTCACGAGCTGCGCTCGCTTTCCACGTCCGCGCGTCTTACTTGTTGTAGTTGTATAGGACCCCCCTCTAAAACGAGATGCATGCATCTCAAGGGGCCATCCTCTCAATACAATTCGGACAAATTCCGACAGGCTGTTGTGTCGTCACTGTCATGTTGAAACCTTATGTCTAAAAACTGTTTTCAGGAAAAAACAAAGATCCAATGTACTGTAGTTATTGAAAGTGCCAGGTTGAAAGTGCTGAAAATAAATAGACATTTTAATGAAGAATTGATTTTGTGAGTATGTGTGTGCACGTGGCGTGTGCGGCACCTGGGCACATCCTCCCGGTGGATACACCAGCAGTGACAACAACACACAACATGTATGTGGGGGAGGAAGTAACTGGCAAAAAAAACCCCTAAAGAAGTAAATCAGTGAGGTAAAAAGTATAAGAGCGCAAACCTTTCTCTCATCTTTTGTAGGAGCTGAACAACGACGTGCAGGAGTGAGTAGTTGAACTCACGGTGTGTGTGTGTGTGACGTGTGCGTGCGTGTGCGTGTGTGTGTGTGTGGGTGTAGGAGCTTAACAGGACGTGCAGGGCGATGCAGCAGCGGGTGGTGGAGCTCATTTCCCGCGTGTCCAACGAGGAGGTGACGGAGGAGCTGCTGCACGTCAACGATGACCTCAACAACATCTTCCTGAGATACGAGAGGTAAGGAGGAGGAACCTGTATACCTCTCCACACTGTCTGATGATACTAAAGGTCCCTAGTGCGCGTTTTTCGGATTTTTTTGCGGCGTTTCTCCATCAGGGTTTTCCGAAAAACGCGTCCAGTGTTGTTTTTAAAATTTCGACGTCAGGCCTAAATGGGTAAAAGAAAAAAAAGAATGAATAAATAGAGTAGCCACATATTTTACTACCCCCCCCTCCCTCATAATGTATTCGTTATGTGAATTATAACCCTCCCCCACACATGGCAGGCGGTTCCTATACTGATGGACTGCAAAGCACAGAAAAACCAGAAGTACAGAGAACACGCCTCCCTCCCTCCCGACCACCGGAACAACTATTACGGACGGTTGTGAGACCGGCTTACACCCGCCCCGTTGCATGGCGTCGGTTGCACCAACCCGAGAAGAGCACTAACACACCTGCTGTGCATCAGGCAGGCTAACGGATTAAGCACCGCACCCCTGGGAGGCCAGACCTTTAACCCATTTTGGACGGGAACCACTTTGTTTTAGAGCATTACGTTATGCTTTAGCTGTTGAAAAACAGCAGATCTACAAGCTCGTAGCGCGCCACGAGCTTGTAGGTCTGCTGTTTTTGAAACGTCGTGAAAATGTGGGCGCAAATCTTTGAATATATATTCTTTCAGAGCGAACGTTTTTTAACTCAAATCTTTGCTTCTGGGGGGGGGGAGATCCCTGGAACTACATATTTTCAGATGGGGGTCCACGCACGGCCACATACAGATAATTCTGGCGGTCCTTGACGTGAAAAAGGTTGAGCACCACTGACACAGAAACGTAGGTTTTTCAGAAAAATGTTAGGATTTAGAAGCCTTTTTTTTTTTAATCGACCTCAGTCCAAAATGGGTTAACCATCTCAGACCGGCGATGTGCACACAACCTCCACAACGAGTGAAACGTCCACCGGGCGTGCAGCCCAGAGCAGACCAGCTGCGGCGGGGTTTGTTTTTGAAGACATTTTCAACCTACAAAATGTCCACATCAGTGATTGTGGCCCCCCATCCATCCCCAATAAATCCAAGGTTGACATACATGTCTGAATGACTAGGGAGTCACCGTCAGCGAATGCTCTTCGAGAGGCCGGGCGGTGAGAGACTACACCTCTGCATCCACGCAACCTGACTCGCTGGATCCGTGGCACTTTGCATGTCGACAAGACAAGACCCACAGAGGATGCGATCGCCACGGCTCCTCTTCACACCGCCCTCTCGCACATGGATGCCGAGAAGCTTGAAGGACAAGTATATGTACGACGCACGCGTGTTGTTCGTGGACTAACAGCCCGGGGCTTTTCAGCACAGGAGCCCCTGTGTACAGTACGTGACTGCACAGTCGCACACAGCTCCAAAATGTCGGCATCACCATTATCGAGTACGCTGAAGACACCACAGGTGGTCAACAATGATGAGACTACAAAGATGATGTCCGACGTTCACTGGCTCTGTGGAAAGAACAACCACGAGAGAGAAGAGCACGCACCCTATATCTGCATCCATGATAGTTGCAGTGGAGATTCTTTTGCACTTTCAGTCCTAATGCACGCAGACACCTCTGTCACCATGTGGACCTGTTGCCACGTTCCCACCTTATGCTTAACCTCATGTACATACTGTATCTGCTGGTCATATGTAGATATCTTGCTGTTTTTTATGTTTTTTGCTAATTTAAAGGTATATTCAGTGATTTGACTTAATTCAAATATCACTTATTTTTTCTTTTTTTCTGGATAATCCTCCCTACTATAGAGTGTGCTGACTATATAAGGAGTTCCTCCCTGTCCCCAGTGAGCCCCTGGGGTCAAAAAACCCTAGTTTCAGTTTTGGTGGCGGGTGGCAAAGCCTTCATCCAATCAGGATGAGAGGGGCCTTCCTCCAATCATGATCGAGTGGGGGCGGGCCTTGGTGCACATGCTGTTGGCCTGTTGCACTTCCCCCCACTGTAGAGCGTGCATGTGCACATTTTGTTACCGGGGCGGACTGGGTGGTTTTCCAAATCACCCAAATCACTGAATGCTCCTTTAATGTTAGATTTTTTTTATCCCTGCTCTCCCTGCCTTCCCCTCAGTTTCCTTCCTTCGTCCCTTTTCCGGAAAACAACAGAAATGACGGAGCTTAACCGCCAGGTTTAATTGATCTATCTCTCGCGCATTGCCAATGTTTTGTCGCGCGCAACCCTTATTTTGAAGAGCCAAATATCCGTAACCGGCTGTTACAATGACCAAATGCTGTGTGTGTGGTGTCTTGACCGGTTGTTGTTCTCTCGGTCGGTGGTGGAAAAAACCCGACCGCGAGTATCACAGCGCCTGCTGTCGGCCGTTGGAAAAAACGTTGTTTTCACCAGAAACGACATTCATTGCGCCGATTTGGAGATGCAGGCCATTGAAAGCAGCACAAAAGAGTGCAAGTGGATGCACGCGCATCTTCAAAATGGCCGCGGCCACTGTCCCCACTTTGACTGGGGACAGTCAAATGCTAACGAGAGGCAGCTAACGATTCCATCCGATCAAAACATGGATTAAAGAATACAAACCCTGGAAAACGTATAGGCTACGGTTCTGGCGGGCTCCACGACTAATTTAATCCTGTTAAAAAAACAGTTGATATGACAAAGTTGATTTTGATTCAGATTCCCAACATTTCTGTGTTGTCAGTCACGGCTCTCGTGCTTTACTGGCTCACCTCACCTGCCAGTGAGGAACCCCCAACGGGAGGATGGACGCATTGCACCCTCCGTCCTACTCCTCCCATAGAACACCCCCCCCCCCAGCCCATAGGAAACCGTAGCTTAGCGACACATATACTCCCCGCCCGGCTTCCTTCCCCTGAACACAGTGAATTGTTTTCGTAGACTTCATACAGACACTCGGCCAAGACAGAACGCATCGTGTTGGTGGACACAGGTACTTTTACCCCTGCATCGCCCCGATCGCTTTCTTTCTGCACATTAATGTTCAACCCTTTACTCTTTCAGAGTTATAAATCTCCCGATTTGTTTGCGGGGCGCTGCGTATAGCTACCCTTAGCTTTTCAACATGTCAAAAGTAGCAGATCTACAAGCTCAAAGCGCGTCGCTTTGCGCCACATTTCGAGCTCGCAGATCTGCTTTTGTGTGACGCCGCTGTAGTGTGATCGAGTAGTAGGACGTTTAAAAAAATACAAAAAGTGAAGACATGGAGAATAGGAGGTTTGTGCCTGACAGAAACAATAAGGCTAGCCTGGAACTGTGAAGCCCTAACCACACCAGAGGGTCGCCATGCAACTACTTGCAACCATCCTACTATAAATGCGCCACGTCTCTGTGTGTGTGTGTGTGTGTGTGTGCGTGTGTGTGTGTACAGTTGTAATGCACGTAACTCGAGAACCGTTTGACCCACCGACTTCACATTCGACACACGCGTTCCACACCCCCACAGGGAGTGCAGTGCCAGGTATCGAGTCGGTCGGACCCACCGTGATTCAGAACCACCACAAAAGGCTCTGGTCAGGCTCTGCCAGTGGGCCTAATGAGGCCAACTCCTTTCACCTGTGCAATTTCCAGCCTCTGCCTCAGCCAATTGAGGCTCAACCAATCAGGCCCGAATTGATTGCCAAGTACATGTGCTATGACAACGTACATCATTAGGTTCCCAAGTTGCATCGTTCCCAAGTAGCCCGGTGGCCGACTGCGACGGGCACGTACAGGTCTAGTTATTCCCAATGGCATGTTGCAAGGAGTTGCATTGGTGTGGTTTGTGTCACGGTGGGACTCAGGAGATGTAGGACCCAAATGCAGAACAGACTGGTCAAAGGCAGGAGGTCAAATGCAGAGGGATTTATTAACCCAAAACTCAGGATAACATAGAATACACATAGGACTGGAAACACTACTTACAGAACACCATAACAACATTTAAGATCTGGCAGGGGACACAAGGAACTGAGGGTTTAAGTAGACACAGGATAACAATACACAGGTGAACAGACCTAACAATCAACACAGGGATAGGCTGGGAGACTAACAGGACACAGGAGGAGAAAACTAGTAATCACAGGGAGGTGAGACAAGACAGGAAACAGTAACAAGAGAAAACAGCAAACACTAGGACATCACTACATAATAAAAGTGTGCAACAGACTGATAACGTGACAGTACCTCCCCCCAAGGAATGGATCCCAGACATTCCAACAACAAAACAAAAACAAAAATCACAGAATACTTAGTAGGGTGGGTGGAGGGGAGTCGGAAGGAGGGTTCAGGGACTACAGAAAATACTGGTAGGACAAAAGCAAAAAAAACAGATCTACAAGCTCAAAACAAGTTGGGACAAAACACTGGAAATACTTAGGGCAAGACAAGGGCAAGACATACTAGGGCATGGGCATACTAGGGCAAGACAAAAAGTTAAACACAGGGGTCCCCAAAACAAACAGATTAACTGATAGGGAGACACACAGACAAACATGCAGGCAGACACACAGTCAGACAGGCCGACAGACATACAGACAACCAGGTTGAGAAAAGGTGAGAAAGACCGAGGTACAGACAAGTGAACAAACAGATGGGTAGGCAGGCAGACAAACAGGCGACATTACATAGAGACAAGTAGGTAGATAGGTCAGAAAGAATACTGGAGGACCGGGGAGTAGACTGACAAACAAAAAGGCTGGCAGACAGACTGGCACTCACGCAGGCAGACAAACAATTAGGTGGGGCGGGGGGTCTGGGAGGACTAGCAAACTGGGGAAAGTGAGAGCTAGGTACCTGAGAAACAGGAGGACTGATACATTGAGGAACATGGGAGTTTGTGACCTTCAGAACAGGGGGGCTAGGGGCAGGGCTCGGAACATGACTAAGAACAGGAGTACATATAGGATTAGGTGAGGGCTGAAAGTCATTAATACAGACTGCTGAAGAGGGCTTAGGTTGAACGGCGATGATCTCAGGTGGGTCATCAGCAGAGATGGCGGGTTGATGGTCTGTAGTGCCACTGGGCTGCAGCACAGTCTCTGTGGCACCGAGCTGAAGTACTGCCTCTGTGATACTGGGTGGAGCCTCTGTGTCGCTGGGCGACAGAGGGGGCTCCTGGACATTGGAAAACGTGGGCTCTGGAGAGCTGAGTAGCGTCGGTTTAGGAGCGCCGAGCAGAGCGGGTTCTGAAGTGCCGAGCAGAGCAGGTTCTGAAGCGCCGAGCAGAGCAGGTTCTGAAGCGCCGAGCAGAGAAGGTTCTGAAGCGCCGAGCAGAGCAGGTTCTGGAGCGCCGAGCAGAGCAGGTTCTGGAGCGCCGAGCAGAGCAGGTTCTGGAGCGCCGAGCAGAGCAGGTTCTGAAGCGCCAAGCAGAGCAGGTTCTGGAGCGCCGAGCAGAGCAGGTTCTGAAGCGCCAAGCAGAGCAGGTTCTGAAGCGCCGAGCAGAGAAGGTTCTGAAGCGCCGAGCAGAGCAGGTTCTGGAGCCCTGGGCGGTGAGGGACGCTGGTGGCGCCGGGAACGGCGACGACCAGGCCTCTTGCGGCAACCCAACTGGGCATCAGGCGTGGTGTCTAGCAGCTGCTCTGTATAGGTAGGAATCTTAACCTTGCTACTAAAATAGTGCAGCAGGCTCACTGATTCCGTCTTCAGTGGGGAAGACTTGGGGCAGGCAGGCTGCAGGATCATGACCCCGAGTCGGACAGGAGGAGCAGACTGGGAAGCAGGGGTAACAGGGGTGGAATGACGAAACCCTTTTAACCTCTCACAGACAATGTTGAGATGAGGCACAAAGTGGCTCACCCACGGCCGCTCCCGGAACCATAGCTGCTGGGTCGAAATCCTTCTTTCAATGTCAGCACGCTGATTGGGAGCCGAGGTGATGAGGGAAGAAACTGCATTCTCAAATTCATCCACCTTTAGCTGAAACTGTTTCTGTTCTGCTGGGTCCATCTTTTGGCCAGATCTTACTGTCACGGTGGGACTCAGGAGATGTAGGAACCAAATGCAGAACAGACTGGTCAAAGGCAGGAGGTCAAATGCAGAGGGATTTATTAACCCAAAACTCAGGATAACATAGAATACACATAGGACTGGAAACACTACTTACAGAACACCATAACAACATTTAAGATCTGGCAGGGGACACAAGGAACTGAGGGTTTAAGTAGACACAGGATAACAATACACAGGTGAACAGACCTAACAATCAACACAGGGATAGGCTGGGAGACTAACAGGACACAGGAGGAGAAAACTAGTAATCACAGGGAGGTGAGACAAGACAGGAAACAGTAACAAGAGAAAACAGCAAACACTAGGACATCACTACATAATAAAAGTGTGCAACAGACTGATAACGTGACAGTTTGTTTTGTTTGCGAGGAGTTGCGAGTTGTTGCAAGGAGTTGCAGCTGGTGTGGTTTGGGCCTTAAAGAAAAGCCTCTCTCCTCTCCTGCTCTGATGTTTAGTTAGATCAGTCACGTGGTTCTCAACCAGTGGTCCAGGGACCACCAGTGGTCCATGAGAGGGTTCCAGGTGGTCCCTTTGTCTGAAATGATTCAATTATTCGATTCAATTATTGTTAAAACATTAGTTTTAGGTCTGAGAGGCTAAATGTCATCAAGTGGTGGTCCGTGGCTTACACACATGCAGAATAAATAATGGGCCCAGGCGGTGGCGTAACCGTCTGGGCACCCGACTGGTAATCCAGTCGCAGTGTGCCGCGGGTTCGACTCCCGAGCCCGACACGGCCTTTACTGCATGTCTTCCCCCATCTCTCTCCCGTTTCCTGTCAGCCTACTGTCTGTCCCTTCAAAAACCAATAAAAGGCGTAAGCCGCAAAAAAAATATCTTAAAAAAAAAAAAAAAAAAAAAGAATAAATAATGGGACGTTTGACATGAAAAGGGTTGAAAAACAGTGGTTCCCAAACTTTTTCACGTCAAGGACCCCCAAATTAAGACTCATCATTAGCCTGCGGACCCGCCATTAGAAGATATATGCCAAGGACCCCGTTGAGGGATGATTGTTACGGCTCTAGCAGTGATTTTCAACCATTTTAATTTCATGGGCCCTCCCGGTTTGACCTGAATGTCTTTGTATGGGACCCCAATGTATATCGTGAAAATCAAAGTTAATTTAACTCTGATAGTGTATAAATGGAACCAAATCAAGGTTCAAGGTTCAAGTTTATGTAGTGTCCCCGAAGGGCAAATTGGGTTGCAGCATAGACCGTACATTAACCCATTTTGGGCGGGAGGAACGCCTTTTGGTGTTAGCATCATGTTATGCTTTAGCTATTGAAAAATAGCAGATCTACAAGCTCATAGCGCGCCACTGAGTGGCGCGCTATGAGCTTGTAGGTCTGCTATTTTTGAAAAATCGAAGAACGACTGACATAGAAACATAGCTTTTTCAGAAAACTGTCAGGATGTAGGAGACATTTTTAGAAACTGATCTCAGGTCAGAATGGGTTAAGCACCTGTTTCTTAAAGATCTGGTCTATAGGCTGTTCATTTGTGAGACAATTATTTTAGAGGCCATTTAAATGGACCATTTGGTTCCATTTGTACACTCTCAGAGTTACAGACCCATAAGGGTCCATTTGGTTCCATTTGTACACTCTCAGAGTTACAGACCCATAAGGGTCCATTTGGTTCCATTTGTACACTCCCAGAGTTACAGACCCATAAGGGTCCATTTGGTTCCATTCGTACACTCTCAGGGTTACAGACCCATAAGGGTCCATTTGGTTCCATTTGTACACTCTCAGAGTTACAGACCCATAAGGGTCCATTTGTACACTCTCAGAGTTACAGACCCATAAGGGTCCATTTGTACACTCTCAGAGTTACAGACCCATAAGGGTCCATTTGTTTCCAAACTATCATTTAGCTGCGGGACCCCCTGGAACTCCCTCAAGGACCCCCTGGGGGTCCCTGGAGACCCCACTTTTGGG
Source organism: Electrona antarctica (assembly GCF_951216825.1). Classification (NCBI taxonomy): domain Eukaryota; kingdom Metazoa; phylum Chordata; class Actinopteri; order Myctophiformes; family Myctophidae; genus Electrona; species Electrona antarctica. Next base: position 46,440,172 of record NC_136795.1, read on the forward strand.
AACCACTGAGTTCGATGAAAGCAGTTATAGGTGTCAGGTCTGAACTCAGGCATGTTTAAAACACTGCAAGGCCACTGCTTCCTATTGTCTCTCTCTCTCTCTCTCTCTCTCCCCCACAGATACGAGCGCTACAGGTCTGGAAGAGCCGTGACAAACAACGGGGTGAGTACACACGGTTCAAACAAAGCATTCTTCCAAACATCTCAAGAAACCGTTAAGCTGCTGCCTTGTTTTATTTCTTCTTCTTATCAGCGTATTCACATGCACTCTGTATTTGCTCTGTATTTGCTCTGTATTTGCTCTGTATTTGCTCTGTATTTGCGTTGCCCTCGAGGGTCACTTTCACCACTAGCATTATTGCTCCCATTTGCGTTACTCTTTTAACCGTTTAACGGAGAATCTGCTGACACTGGTAATATGTTAATTCCAACTGCTTAACCCATTTTGGGCGGGAACCCCTTTTGGTGTTTTAAACATTATGTTATAATTTAGCTATTGAAGCTCGCGCGCTACGAGCTTGTATTTTTGAAAAATCTCGAAAATGTGGCTCAAATCTTTGAATGTATATTCTTTCATCGTTTTTAACTCCTTTTTTTGCTTCTGAGGGGTCCCTGGAACAACATATTTTCAGATGGGGGGTCGGCGGCCAATTACATATCATGTTTGGGGTCCTTGACATGAAATATTGAGCACAAACTGTCAAGATTTAAATGGGTTAACTGTAAATTAGCGGATGAATAAATAATGACACCCGGCACAAAAATTGCTTGGAGAATGTGGTGTCCGACATAATGAGGAACACACTCCGGGCGGCCTTGTGATCCTGTTTGGGACTTAACCCATTTTGGGCGGGAACCCCTTTTGGTGTTTTAAACATTACAGTTGGGTGCCACTGATATTGTCCCTTATCATTTGACCCATTTAGGCCTGACCTCAAATTTTTTTAAAATCCTTCTAAATCCTCCAGTTTTCTGAAATAAATATTTTCACGATTTTTCAAAAATAGCAGACCTACAAGCTCGTAGCGCGCCACTCGGTGGCGCGCTATGAGCTTGTAGATCTGCTATTTTTCAATAGCTTAATTATAACAATGTTTAAAACACCAAAAGGGGTTCCCACCCAAAATGGGTTAACTGTCCTTTTGCGCAGATCACGCAAACCTCAGCAAAAAGAAAAGGACAATATCGATGGCCTCCAACTGTATGTTATAATTTAGCTATTGAAAAATAGCAGATCTACAAGCTCATAGCGCGCCACCGTAGGTCTGCTATTTTTGAAAAATCGTGAAAATATTTATTTCAGAAAACTGGAGGATTTAGAAGATTTTGTATTTATTTTGAGGTCAGGCCTAAATGGGTTAAAGGACCACTTCACCACTTTTCAACCTATCTTCATATAATAGGTCCTCACTAATAATCATGAAAAAACGGCGCAATTATTTTCTACTCCGTCTGTGTCTCATAGGAGGGCTGTGGGCAGTTCAGAAACCCGTCCTCCAGTGACATCATCGATGGGGAATACAAGCTAATAGAAACTGCAGGCTTTCTAGTCCTGAAAAGTTGCATTGCGAAAATGCAAGCCATCGTTCTCACGATAATGAAAATCTAAACATTTTTGTAAAAAAAAATCTTGTTTTAAAAAAATCTGCCTAATGATGTTGTCACTCGTGGCGCGCTACGAGCTTGTAGATCTGCTATTTTCCAATAGCTAAAGTGTAACATAAAGGCTTAAAGGACCACTTCACCACTTTTCAACCTATCTTCATATAATAGGTCCTCACTAATAATCATGAAAAAACGGCGCAATTATTTTCTACTCCGTCTGTGTCTCATAGGAGGGCTGTGGGCAGTTCAGAAACCCGTCCTCCAGTGACATCATCGATGGGGAATACAAGCTAATAGAAACTGCAGGCTTTCTAGTCCTGAAAAGTTGCAATGCGAAAATGGAAGCCATCGTTCTCACGATAATGAAAATCTAAACATTTTTGTAAAAGAATCTTGTTTACAAAAATATCTGCCTAATGATGATGTCACTCGTGGCGCGCTACGAGCTTGTAGATCTGCTATTTTTCAATAGCTAAAGTGTAACATAAAGGCTTAACCCATTTTTGGCGGGAACCCCTTTTGGTGTTAGCATTATGTTATGCTTTAGCTATTGAAAAATAGCAGATGTACAAACTTGTAGGTCTGCTATTTTTGAAAAATCGTTAAAATGTGCCTCAAATCTTTCAGAAAATTGTCATGATTTAGAAAAAAAAATACATTTATTTTGACGTCAGGCCTGAATGGGTTAAAACACCAAAAAGGGGTTCCCGTTCAACCGGTTATTCCATGTGACCATAGCTTCAGTTCAACACGATCGTGTCCGCCAGTAAACCCCGGGGCCAATGTCACTGTGTGTCCAATCGATCGACTTGCATGCAGCTTCATTTCCTTCCTTCTTTCTTTCTTTGTTTGTTTTGGCTCAATATCTACCCCCGTGCTCTTTGTCTGTTTTGTGTGGCGGCCCAGCTGTTGGAGGCAAGTATGACAAGACAGACAGACAATTGTTACAATTATTATTATCACTATCATAAGTGGTAGAAGTAGTGCTTTTTCTGTCAATTGAACAAAAAAAATAGTTTTTTTTTTTTCCTCCACATGATTTTGTCTATAAATCCTTTTTTATTAGAAATGCAGCAATGTTGCAAAATCTGATTTCTTTATATTCAGTCTTTGTTTCCTTCTACGAGATTACTGAAATCTCAAAAAGGTGGGCATAATAAGCTTCGGCTTTAGCCCTTATCCCTTTTCGGTCAATTGTATCATGTCAACCCCTCTTTTCTGTATGTAATAATGTTGGATAAACCATGACCGAGACAAATAAACTATCTATCTATCTAACAGACAGACAGACAGTCAGTGTCCGTCCGTCCGTTCTGTGCAAAGACCCTGCCCTGGGGGCGGGGGGGGGGGGGGGGAGTCAGGGAACCGAACAAACGCGAGTGACACCGGATAGATGTTGACACATCGTGTCGCAACATTTGGCTCGTGTCCAACATTACAGACCAGCCCATCCAGTGACACTAGAAGTGCTGCAACCGGCTCCTCTCCTCTGGTCAGTGGCGTGCACACAGACATTTAGAGGGGGCAGCTAGGTGCTCAAGTGAAAAAAAAGGGCACCTTGTTGTGCAGCGTGTGGAACCGGCCCCGGTTTTGCCTTATTAATAGTGTGAGATTTATAGATTTTGGGGCCTAAATAATATATTAGAAGTTTTTTTTTTTTTCAAGAATTGATCAATGTCACCATTATCCACATACTCTATGTGCCCTTTAAAAAATAAAAATAAAACATTTTTTTTCTTTTTTTCCAAAAGGGCACATTGGCAAAAAGGGCAGGGGGTGCTCTAGCACCCCCTAGTGTCTATCTGTGCACACCACTGGCCTCTGGCTTTGTCTCTCCCACCTGTCGTCGTCCCTTCCAGTCACCAAGTGTCTGACTCTCATGTTGAACTCTGTAAAACGCTGTCCCTGTTCAACCTCAGAGGTTGTGATCCCAATGTGTTTGGCCTCCAAGTGCGTCCATTGGCCCTCCTCCTCCGGCCCCTAATAGCACTGACCCACAAACTAGCCAATCGCTTTCTTCTCTCTAGTCTGCTCGGGACTGTGTATAGAATCGCAATAGATTTCGACATCCCCCCCCTCCCCCAGTCCCCCCTCCCCCAGTGTGAAGGGTGAACATGTCCTATCATTTTCATCACGTTTAACCACATGAACCCCTAGCATAGCAAACCCTATTCTGGTTGAGAAATGATCTGCATAAATGCTCACTGTGAGCTTGTACATGGATGCTTTTTTGAGAGAGTAGGGGAACAAGCATTATACAACAGGTCGTTTCGAGGAAGCAATCTGATTGGTTGAAACAGCCTTCTAGCCGTGGTTCAAACGAGCACCACTCCACACCTAATCAAAACAAATAATTCAGCTGCTCTGTTCTCCCAGAGCGCTTGCAAACTCGGTGGCTATAGGCTAGCTAGTTTATTGGGACATTTGTGGTCGTAGTGACTACAGTAAATTAGTCATTAAAGTAATGTGTTTTTTCAGCGATTTTCTTAGTTTTAAGGGTACTTACTTACTTAATCCTCTTCGTTCCCGGTAAGGGTAACTGTTGTATAAGTGCAATATTACACTCGAGGGTGTGGTTTAACGTGATTATTGCCACTTCGGTGATGCTTGCGGAACTCGACTACGTCTCGTTCCTGACCGCATCACTGTCGTGGCAATAGTCACGTTAAACCACACCCTCTCGTGCAATATTGCTTAATTGACCCCCGTCGCCCGGGGCCGCGACCCCCGGTAAATTAAGTATGCATAGGGTTTAAGCGGTTAAGAGCAGATGACTTGGGAGGGTGATAAGTACTCTAAACTTTCTAAAGGACCCGAGTATTTCCTCTAAAAAAGGCTTTGGTGGCCCCAGACCATTAGCTGTGCTGTTGCCATGTACTCATTCATCAAGTGATTTTGGTCGACTAAATCTACAGTTGATTTAGTTGACTAAAATGTATTTTGGCGGGCCTTGATGGCGCGTAATGGCTGGTTTTACAGATGGCGCTGCGACGCGTTGTGACCTTGTAGATCTGCTATTTTCAGCATGCAACCAAGTGTAAAATTATGTACTTATACTGGATCTCTTGTCCACTAGTCCCTTCCTAACATTTTAGTCTAGTTTTTATCTGTTGACGAAATTGTCAATACATTTAGGGCTCCATTTTCGTCACCGCTAAACCCCTTATCCCTAAACTTCTTTGCCTTTTTTTTACTATTTTGAAAGACATTTTTGAATAGTTCAACTAGCCAATCTACATTGACACGTTGTGAGCTTGTAGACTGGCCATTTTAACTATTCAAAAATGTTTTGCAAAATAGTAAAAAAAAAAAAAAAAGGCAAAGAAGTTTTAGGGATTTATTTAGTTTCCATGTAGTTTTCCTCGGCGAAGAAAGGTATAGTCGACGAACATTTTCCATCTCAGTTTTAGTCGACGAAATCAACACTGCACCATTCCTTCCTCCCGGGTATACCAGATGCTGAGCGAGGCCACGGAGGACAACCTGATAGACCTGGGCCCGGGGTCCCCCGCCGTGGTGACCCGACGGACCACCGGCGCCAGCCCCCCGCACCACCACAGCGCCGCCACCGGCGCCGCCCCGGTGGTGGCGGGGGGCGCCACGGCCTCCCCGGCCCGGCTCAACCCAGCCGTAGGAGGATCCCCCAACGCCTCCTCGCTGTCCAACACCCTGGCCGGACTGGGTAAGAAGAATGATGACCTGATCATCTTGAATTAGATCCTACAGTATAGAGAGTATGCACATTAGGGCTGTGAATCTTTGGGTGTCCCACGATTTCGATTCAAGCTTGTAGATCTGCTATTTTCAGCATGCAACCAAGTGAAAATGTACTTATACTGGATCTCTTGTCCACTAGTCCCTTCCTAACATTTTAGTCCAGTTTTTATTTGTTGATGAAATTGTCAGTATATTTAGTCTTGGTTTTAGTCCTCATGGCTTAGTTTTAATTTAGTTTCCATCAGTGAAAAAAGGTAGTCGACGAAAACAACACTGCTTCTAATCTAAAGTGAGGCGGCCGTGAGGCGGTCAAGTAACAAATATATTTATTTAGCAGACGCTCTTTATCCAGAGTGACTTACAGTAAGCAAGGCAAGCACATACATAGAATGCCGAGAGACGGCCTGGGCCATGGCACCTTGGCTGGTAGTCTGGCAGTGTGCCGCGGGTTCGACTCCCGATCCCGACGGCCTTTACTGCATGTCTTCCCCCCATCTCTCTCCCCATTTCCTGTCAGCCTACTGTGAACTGTCTGTCCCTCCATAAAAAAATAAAGGCGAAAGCCACAAAAAAAACATTTAAACAAAAAAGAATGCCTAGAGACAGTGCAATGCCTCAGTAACCCTAGTAGGACCACAGGTAAACCAAGGACCCATATAACATCAGTCTAAATATGAATATAATATAAACACGTATAATCTGTACATTGAAACTCTTGTCTAAATAACATGCTTTCTAAATTACATTTTAACATGTGCATAAGACTGCAATCACTGCATGATGGTAAAGGCTAGGTCAAGTGCAAACGAAGAGATGAGTGAGTCTTGCTCAGGGACACCTCGACACATTGCTGAGGGGCCGAGAATGGAACCTGCGGGACCTTCTGCTTGGCTCAGTCGCTGCATGGGCTCTCTACCCGTTCAGCTGTATAGTCTCCCTCAAGGATAGAAACAAAAGACTGTAACTTCAGCGTGGAGAGAGAGAGATACAACATTTCATATTCTGTAAATGTATACACACAGTAGGGCATTAAGCAATACTAGTAAATCCACTAGTCGACCTTGTTGGTACTAGTTGAGTAGTTGACCCGATTTTGTAGGCCTCAAGATCAGGTATATTATAGTTATAGTCACCAATGTACACAGTTTTTAAATGTACAAATATATATATATATATATATATTTTTACATAATAGGTAGTTAAACAACTAGTCGACTAGTAAACTATAGTCAACTAGTAAACTTGAGTAGAAGTGAATGCCCTAATACACAGACACATATACGGTGGTTGATGGACTGTAGGACACACACACACACACACACACACACACTCACACACACACGCACACACACACACAGAGAGAGGGCAGTAACTCAGCCTGGTCTCTGCAGACGTGTAAGGGCAACAGAGGATAAAGAGGAGTCATAATCTGGCTACTAATTGGAACAAAGCCCAGTTTCATAACTCACAGTTAACGACCACGACACACACACACACACACACACACACACACACACACACACACACACACACACACACACACACACACAGAGGTAGCTCCCTCGTTGACCTCGAGGAACCCCCCCCCCCCCCTATCGCTTCGCTCCCTGGCCGAGCCTCAGAGAGACATTACAACCTCATTTATAGTTCTCGTGGCGGCCGTGGCTGAGTGGGTAGAGAGAGAGAGAAAGAGAGAGAGAGAGGCCCTCTGGGAACCGGTGGCGGTCGCCGGTTCAAGCCTCGGGTCGGCCAGTATCTATACGCAGGGAAGTGTCCCTGAGCAACACTCTTAACAGGTTGGGGGCCGGGGACGGAGATCCTTGTCCTGGCACTTGACGGAGATTGATTAAGATGACGGAGATTAACCCATTTTGACCTGAGATCTGATTCTAAAAAATGTCTTCTAAATCCTGACAGTTTTCAGTGTCCAACATTACAGACCAGTAATCAGTCGTTCTTCGATTTTTCAAAAATAGCAGACCTACAAGCTCGTAGCGCGCCACTCGGTGGCGTGCTATGAGCTTGTAGATCTGCTATTTTTTGGACTCCTGATGCATAGAAGGAGGCATGAGGTCAGTCTGCTGCCCCCCCCCAGGTTGGCAGAGGAAGTGTAGCGCCCAGGATTACATTAGATAATTGGCACTGGGTGAAAAAACTGGGTTGCAAAATTGTGGGGTAAAAATAAAGATGCGCTAGGACCAGAGCCGGACTTACCGTTGGGCTAGGGTGGGCTGAAGCCCGGGGGCCCCCGACTAGGGGGGCCCCAAAAAAAAAAAAAAAAAAAAACATTTTTTTTTTTTTTTTTTTTTTTGAATTAAAAAATTGTAAAGTGAAATCCAATTCAAGTGAAATGTGTGTATTGTTATTGTATTTAGTTGTATTATGGTTAAACCATTGAGAGCTTCTGCCTGCCTGCCTCTCTTTTTAGGGGCCTGGGTACCCCAAAATGAAAACAAAATAGCCCAAATTTTTTTCGGCCTCGCGGCTGTGCCGCGAGGCCAAATCGCGGGACGCGCGGCTTTGCCGCGCGCCCCAAGGGGGGCCCTCAAATTTGCTCCAGCCCGGGGGCCCTCAGCAAGGTAAATCCGGCTCTGGCTAGGACGTGTACACATGTCATTGCAACCCGTCGGTTTGGATTGCTTATGACGTGCTGGACACGTCGGATGGACGGAACCTGTTAACCCATTTAAGCCTGACGTCGAAATTTTAAAAAAAAAGTCTTCTAAATCATGAAAATTTTCTGAAAAACCTCATGTTTTCTCAATATTGGTTCTCAATAGTTCATGTCAAGAATGCCAGAATTATCTGTATTTGGCCACCGGCCCACATCTGAAAATATATTGTTCCAGGGACCTCCCCAGAAGCAAAGATTTGAGTTCAAAACGTTCACTGTGAAAGAATATATTTTCAAAGATTTGCCACATTTTCGTGATTTTTCAAAAATAGCAGACCTACAAGCTCGTAGCGCGCCACTCGGTGGCGCGCTATGAGCTTGTAGATCTGCTATTTTTCAACAGCTAAAGCACAACATAATGCTAACACCAAAAGGTGTTCCCGCCCAAAATGGGTTAATGACTCTGATCTTGTATTGAACGTTTCTCTCCCACCATGCCCTCCCAGACGTGGGCGCGGACAGCGTGAGCGGCACCCTGGCCAGCCTGTCGGCTCCCGGACAGAACCGGGACGACTTTGACATGTTCGCCCACACCAGAGGCAGCTCCCTGGCCGACCAGCGCAAGAAGTAAGTGTGTGTGTCCATCTATCTCCGCCTGGTACTGTTACTGTACAATTTACAATTTAGGCATTTAGCAGACGCTCTTAATCCAGAGCGACTTACATTAGGCAAGAACAAAAGCATGGGAATACATCACATATATAAAATGCATTTATCATGAAACATGCGTAAGCTAAGAACGTAACTAGAACATATCTATATAATGACACTATACATATAAACTATTCATATATAATATACTATGCTATACATAATGTACTATGAGGTGCTATGACTACATACAATGCAATTATTGTGCTGTCTACATGACATGCTATAAGTCTGTTTCAAATGCTATCTAAGTCTAAAAAGTGCTATCTAAGGGGGTAGGATAAGTGCTATGGGCCATGATGGAAAACGTCTGAAAAGGTGGGTTTTCAGACTAAGGCGGAAGATTGGGAGTGATGCTGCAGTTCTGATTGCAACGGGGAGTGCATACCCTGCTTGGTACCACTCTAAACCTGGTACCCCCCCCCCCCCCCCTCCCTGTCTGGTACCCACCGTGCCCTGGGTCCAGTTCTCATAATACCGTATAACAAATGCTCCAAAATATATATTTTTGAGGGCGCGCCACCGAGTGGCGCGCTATGAGCTTGTAGGTCTGCTATTTTTTGAAAAGTCGTGAAAATGTGGCGCGAATCTTTGAATACGGTGTACCAAGCCCATGGTACGGTGTACCAAGCCCATAAGAGTCAGTTGGACAGAGTACGGCAGAGCTTCGGAGCAACCAGAGTGGCGTAGAGTAGACTAGGAGTAGGAGAGTGCAGGCGTCATTGAGGGGGCAGAAAACAGCGCTCGAGCGCTATAGTCAAAGCAGAGCTGGAGTGTGACAAGCTGGAGTTTGAAAAACATCGTTTTCAACGAGAGCGGCGCAAATATCAGCAATTTTTAGGCATGTGTGCAACATGTCAACCGTTTAGAAGTATTGCACAGTGACAACTAAAGTCTCTATACTGTTCCTGGACTTCCAAAGTCCAGGACTTTAATTGTCACTCGTCAGCTCCACATCCTGATAGCAGCAACGAGCCGCCATTGGACCCGGCTCTGTGCTGGTGGCTCTGGGAGCAACCAGACAAGGTAGTTAGTGCATCCGGTTCGATCAGTATAATGCTCCAAAAATGTTGACTTAACCAATCAACCTGGCGTCCCTAAAACTGCCAGTTTACACGCTCACGAGTACATATAGGGCTTTTAACCCATTTTGGTGTTTTAAGCATTATGTTATACTTGAGCTATTGAAAAATAGCAGACCTACAAGTTCATAGCGCGGCACTCGGTGCCGCGCTATGAACTTGTAGGTCTGCTATTTTTGAAAAATCGTGAAAATGTGCCTCAAATCTTTGAATATATATTATTACAGAGTTAACATTTTAACTCAAATCTTTGCTTCTGAGGGGGTCCCTGGAACAACATATTTTCAGATGGGGGGGTGGAGGCATATTACATTACATTTTTTGGGGGTCCTTGACATGAAAAAACTGAGCACCACTGATACAGAAACATGAGGTATTTCAGAAAACTGTCACTTATAGCCCTATAGACTTCATTGACTTCATTGACAATGACAGCACCCCGCCAGGGATCTTCTACAGTAGACTGGCCCACTCCTTTTTTAGTTTTTGCCTCGACCAAATTGATTCGCCAAAAATAGCCGATATATACGAGCTTGCAAATCGGTTATTTCCGCTGAATGCTGGCCCTATAGCGATGCTATGATTCAAGCGGTTAAAGAGATGCCATCTCTCCTGAAGTCATGCTATTGGAAACTCCTTGTCCTTGTTGATGTGATTAGACACGACTGCGTTCTATCAATCTGTCTGTGTCTCTCAACACGGTGTGTGCGTGTGCGTGTGTTTGTGTGCGTGTGTGTGTGTGTCTAGTGTAAAATACGAGGATCCTCAGGCTCTGGGCAGCTTGGCCTCTGCTCTGGATGTCAGGCAACACAACACTGGAGGGGTGAGTACACCAAGGCATGCTGGGAGTTGTAGTGTGTATATATACAGTACATAATTGCTGTCAGGCAGAAACCTTGTATCTCCATATTACAACTTTTTTTGTAGTTTCTTTTTCATACATATAGGCTAATACATAAAGGCTGCTCTTCAACATAAACTACAAGAGTGTGTCAGAGAAAGTAGTGAACATAGCTAGGATCTAGAAGCTCATGGTAGCTTTTCCTTCGCTACTGTTTAATTGTATTTTACATGTATTATTTAATAATAATAATAATAATAATGGACATACAAGGTTTCCATATTACAGCGAACAAGGGGTGCGTTCGGATATGGCGCACTGTGCAATACAAACTAGTGCTGCCAACGAATATTCCATATTCGAATGAATATTCGAATGTAAAAAAAATAAAAGAATAATCGGATTTATTAAATTAAGATTCAAATTTAAAAAATAACAATAAAATGGCTGTGTGAGTTCTGGCGAGACTCTGTGCCGCGTAAACTAAAACATTATACAAAGATTAGGCTACTAAGATAATTATGAATCTTTCATTTGATCTCGCAAGACTCAAGAGAGCGCATTTCTCAGCGCCGACCGCGGCCCATACTACAGGACCGGACCATATAGATAAAGAAAGAGACAGTTTTACAGCATATTAGGCTGCAATATTCATATCATATTTCATATTAAAATCATATACATTCGACATTTGAAATCATTAGAAATTCGTCCGAATCCATGTGGTGTTTTAAAAGGAATATTCAAATATCATTTTCGGCCAATTCTGGCAGCACTAATACAAACTAATATGTGAGTGCGCTCCTGGTTTTCCGAACGCACCCAATGTGTGTGTTAGTAAGTGTGGCCTTTGCTGCAGCGGTCTGCATGTGACGGGCGGTCAGCCGCTTGCAGTTCCAGGCTGTGGAGTGACATCAGATCACATGTCACATGCGTGTCAGACCAGACCTGGCAGACACATGTCACATGCATGTCAGACCTGGCAGACACATGTCACATGCGTGTCGGACCAGACCTGGCAGACACATGTCACATGCATGTCAGACCTGGCAGACACATGTCACATGTGTGTCGGACCAGACCTGGCAGACACATGTCACATGCGTGTCGGACCAGACCTGGCAGACACATGATGTCACATGCGTGTCAGACCTGGCAGACACATGTCACATGCGTGTCGGACCAGACCTGGCAGACACATGTCACATGCGTGTCGGACCAGACCTGGCAGACACATGTCACATGCGTGTCGGACCAGACCTGGCAGACACATGTCACATGCGTGTCGGACCAGACCTGGCAGACACATGTCACATGCGTGTCGGACCAGACCTGGCAGACACATGTCACATGTGTGTCGGACCAGACCTGGCAGACACATGTCACATGCGTGTCGGACCAGACCTGGCAGACACATGTCACATGCGTGTCGGACCAGACCTGGCAGACACATGTCACATGCGTGTCAGACCAGTCTGTCACACGCAGACTGACACTACACACGGCTCAACGCAACATGTATAGATGGAGCAGGACTCGTCAGCAACTGTCATGTCTTATACCTGCGGGATTCGAACCGCATGAGAGTTTAAATGCTCTACCGCTCAGCCCAAGAGGGAGATATTGCGCCTCTGAGCTCCAGGCAGCACTACTTAGTACTTAACCTGACACCATGGGGTCTAAAAATGTCCCCAATGGAGTATGGAGATCACCTCCATATACGTCCAATGGTGTAAAAAATAAAATCTATTAAAATAAACTTTTGTGGACCAACCCTGCACTGTTTTAATGATTAAAAGTATTTCTGGATTGCAGATTAAACGCTAACTCTAAATGGTTTCAAATAATATTTTAGTCGGGCCCACAGTATGAACCTGTTGGCTAAAGTACGTATACACGTCAAAGCTCTCATAATAGGGATGTCCCGATACCCTTTTTTCGTTTCCGATCCGATTCCGATCCAACAATTTATGTGTTAGCCGATACCGATACCGATACCAGTGCTTTTTTTAAAAAAGTGTAAAGTACATGTACTCATGTTGGTTGCGTTATCACGTAGAATAACGTGAAGTTTAGCCCTGGTGATGTTCCACTTTGCATGCAAGCACACACACACACACACACACACACACACACACAGACACACACACTATGCATATTATATATATGCTTATTATATTTTAATAATCTTCTCTTTATTTTAACCAACCAAGGCATCCCTTTGCACTACATTTTACTAGGGCCTTATACAGTGCCTTTCTAAAAGACAGAGGGAACTGTTAATTGTGTACCGTCACTTTAAATGCGTAATGCATCATCGTACATTGGTGTCACGCACCAAAAATAGCCAGTCTACAAGCTCACACCGTGTCTGGTTGCACTGCGTTGTGAGCTTGTAGCTCTGCCTTTTCAGCAACGATAGATTGAGAAGTTGCATGCACTGATGCACATTGGAATACGTCACGTATTATGTGAGACTATTCAATCGATCTGCGGGAGATATTATAACTACGCTTCCTCCCCGCAAATATATATCATATGCGGGGAGGAAGCGTCAGTGAATCCTCGCTATGAGTCTGGCCGCGCCAGGCTAGCAGCTGACGGCTCCCGTGTTGTTTCGACTCGGTGCAGACATGATGCAAAGGTATCGCATTTGGGTTTAATAGAATGCATAATTGACAGATGCATTAAAATGTAACCAAACTTTTCCACCCGTTCCACCCACGGCGCAAGTTACCATGAGCGTCAGACCACCGTGGCCCAGTCAGTTTAGAGTTTATTTGTCCAGTCTAACTTCGAAGAGAGGGGGAGAAAGAAAAACAACAAAAGATAGTCTACTTGGATTCCGATGCATTCCGATACAAGTATCGGTATCGGGACATGCCTAATAATTAGTATGTCAAATGTGTAGTTTTTAAACGGCTCTTTGATCAGAAAGTTGTTCTCACTTTTCAGTTTGTCATTTTTGCACACATTTTGGTCGTCAGGGTCCTGTTTTCAGGCACATCGCTGCTGATTTAAACTCAGCCAGCCAGCGGGTGTTTGTGGAACAGGAACTCTATTTAAAAATGAGCTTCCAGATGAGTTCCTACAAGCCCTTCGTTCCTGTCCTCAGCGCACCTTTCCAAAGAATTCACACACCTGTAATCAATATCACGTCATCATCTCAGGTTCCTTTGATCTGAATGTATGCCCAGTACTTTACTTTATGTACACATTCATCATACGGTACACATAGACGGAGACACATACCGTGCACGCACACGCCACACATACACACGTGTGTGTGTGCACTCGCGCACGCACACACACACACGCCCAAGCAGGTGGAATTCAACACACCAGGCCGGGCGGGCGGGCGGGCGGGACGGGCAAGGTGCCAGATATCCTCATGTGGCCTCGTGTCCTCGTCTATACTGTAAAGTTCCTTTACCTTGCTTAACCTTAGGAGGGTTCCATGTTTTTTTTTTCTTCTTTTTTTTTCTCATTATATGGAATGAACCCCTCCCATTTCCTCCCCTCCTCCTCCTTCTAGCTTCAGTTTTCATATTTGACTTTCTCCTCTCTCTCTCTCTCTCTCTCTCTCTCTACTCTCTCCTATACTGTGTGCTGTGCGGGTGGGGGGGGTGTGGTTGGTTCATCACAGCTGATGAGGGTTATAGGGGATGAGGTCATCCCGGCAGATCAGGAGCTGCCCATAGACAGCTGGCTTATCACCCAAGGAATGGTGAGGACCCCCTACCTATATTCAGTGCCCCCCCCCCCCCCCCAAACACCCCTCGACCACCCCCCCCCCCCCCCCCCCCACCTCCCCTGCATCAGTCCACCGCAAAAACCCTCTCTTTTGCTGCTCTCACACTAGCAGATGCAAAAGATACAAAGATGCAAAGCTACAGTACGCAAGCGTACTAGCTTTGTATCTTTGTAGCTGAAGTTGAAACCGGCTCAACTTTTTGTTGTATAGCTTTTGTAACGTCGGATGTGTATCTTTGTAATCTTCAACGTCGCTGCAGGCTTCCATTGAACATGAATGATAGGCCGCAGCTTTGCATCTGCCCCGTGTGACCGCGGCATCTCACATCATCCGTAACAACAACCCCCGACGCATCCCTCCATCCATCCCTCCATCCATCCTCCATGACTGTTGGAAGCCGCTGCGCAGCACCCACAGACAGACAGCAGACAGACAGACAGCAGACAGACAGACAGACAGTTGATTCCATCATTGGACAATGGCCTTCAAGCCTTTAAATGCAGAGTTCCTTCCTTAGTCATCTCCTGAGCACCCCTATAGAGCGTTGCAGTCCCGCCCCCCTACCAGGGCCCAGGAAATGATCCCCTGTTCATTTTCCTCATAGACTTTTCAAAAAGTATTTATTTAAAGACCTTTTGAGCCTCGTACAAAGCCAAATCGAGTTGTGAGAAATCATGACAACAAAACATTTTTTGTTGTCACCTTTTGTTGTTTTTCTTCTTTGTAATTTTTTTGTGATTTTTTTGTAATCTTCTTTTGGTTTGGTCCAAAATATTGTGTTTATTGTCATCATTTGTCACAACTCCAGTTGGCTTTGTCCGCGGCGTAACCGTCTTTAAATAAATACTTTTTGAAATCTATGGGAAAAATGCATTGGGAATCATTTCCTGGGCCTGGCGTCGTCATGAAAGGGGGCGGGACTGCGACACTCTATACTATCTGACTGTTGAGCTGCAGTGAACCGTGTGATCGGATATCAATGGATATCTTATCTTACTTGGCTATTGTTCACAATTACGTACTTATCTAAATCTAATTAAAAATAAAGTGAGGGTGATTCAGAGAAAAATACTCTAGTGCAGTGGTTTTGACAAACGAGTCAGAATCTCAAGGTTGGGCCTGTATTCACATCCGTGCAAAATAGCCAATTCTTTTTTAATTTACTAATGCAAAATAAAACGTTGGATAATATATTTTTGTGGATATAGAATTGCCCCTCTGCAGCTTATTAGGAAAACGCCATGCAAATTGCTGATGTAGTAAATCAACATAATCATAACTTTTTATATATTGTAGTCCCATGGCAAAAGAATCTGAAACAAAAAGTGAGCACAGTACTCGTCCATGGGTGCATGGCTCAAGAAGACTCACCCATGTGTAAGAAAACAAAGAATAGGCCAGCGCTCCAAGGTCACTTCTGGTTCTTTTAATTCATCGTTTTCAGCGTCAAGCCTTCTCTAAGGCTTGACGGTGACACTGAAACACTAGCCTGGCTAATAAGCCAGACCGAATCAGCCGTTGGCAAAAAAAATAATTGCCTGCCGGTGGATTACGGTCTGGAGAGGCTCAATTGTACGCCCATTTCCTACACCAGAGAACTGGTGTGGCCAATCGGGACACGGTATACAATATGGGCGGGCTTTGGTACAGTGACGTTAAATGCTTGAGACCTTTGACTGACAGTAGCTCTGACCAATTGCGTCAAAGAGAAAATGTTTGAACCCGCCCCCCGGGAAACAAGATCCATACACAGCATCTCCAGACTCAAATACCACACGACATGATTTGAGTCTGGCTTATTAGCCAGGCTACCGAAACACAACCATGTATGCACGTGCCTTGTTATGGCACCAGAAGGACACTGTTTGGCAACCACCGTTTGGCAACCACTGCACTTAGTGTGTGTGTGTCTCTGATGTCAATGTTCCTCAGAGTTGTGTGACTTGACCACACGTCACATTCACACAAAGTTCTTCTACCCAAAGAGACGTGGTGGATGTTTTAATGACTCCACGTCACCTACTGTATGCTTCTGTTGGTTCTCCCATTCATTCATCCTTTCCTACCGAATCTCTCCATTCCTCCTCTCCGTCACATGGACAAGTCAGAGCAACAAGCGTGAGCCAGTTGCGTGCGGGCTTCCATTCAGTCAACCGTAACTCTTGTAACAGTACCGTCACCCACTAATATCTAATGGAGGAGGAGTGATACTCGAGCTGCACGGCAAGTTTGAAACGTTAAAAAACGCGTGTTCAATGTTGATACTAGTGGTATAACTATTCAAACAGTAAAACATATTGCTGACGATTCTGCAACGCGTTTGGCGAGACCTCTGTGTGGCCCGTGAGTATCTTGTCATTTATCTTCCTGTACTCGATCACACTAACAGCCGATAGTGGAAAACTAGAGTTAAATAAATAATTTACTAGATGGGTTCATATCATAACAGGTTGTAGTGAATTAATCAACTAACGGATGCCCCATCACAAGTGATACTTGTTTTGATGTTAACTTTTGAACACGAGTACGGCAGCGCCGTCTCGGATGAACTTTGTGTGACTGCATATCGACGACACAGTGACCCCTTCCACCCCCCCCCCCCCCCCCCTCACACAGCCCTACGTTTTATTTTTTGTGTTGTTTTCTTGTTCTCCTGCCTGCGCGACTTTGAAACTCGGTGGGGGCGACCTTCCTTGCCTTACTTCCTGACCTGCCTTAATTCTAAAACTGTCGGCAGAGCCTGTTCCCTTCGCGGGCCCCGGGGGGGGGGGGGGGGGGAACTCCCAGCGGTGCTTGTTTATATCAAACTAGCTTCAATCAGGACACGAAGAGGCTTCTGTTCTCTCAATAGGACTTTGATGACGATGACGTTGTGGTCAGCATCGTCTGAACCTGTGGCCCCGTTTTGGGTTTGTTTTTGTTCCACAACGCAGGCAGACAAAAGCAGACTCTGCATGACCTCTTTGTCCTCCTGGCTCCTGGCCAACGGAAAGTTTACCCCTAAATGAACCGAGTGAACCTCGGTAACACTTTACTTAATAACACTTTGACGGCGGCTAATTGTTTAAATCCAGGGTTCCACCGCTGCGTAATACGCTAAACCCCGCTATTTGTTTAATGCGTTTAATTCGCCGCTTTAAAATAATTTAAAAAGAAACAGCGGATTTGTTCCCCGGACCTGCAGGTGACGAGTCCGTCGCGTTATGATGACGAAACCCGGAAATCAAGTCGTCCTCTGGGCTGCTAGGGCTTCTGGGAAATTGAGCCCAATGCATGTTTGTTTAGACTACAACATGCTGTGCAGGCTGAGTTTGTTTCGCATTGTCATGGCCGCTGGTTCGTCTGATCAACAGCAAACCATTTTTTTCGTGGTTGAAAGCTGCAAATACTTTGGTGTATGCTCTAAAGGCAATAAAACAATCTCGGCAGCGTAGAATATTGGATTAAATAGCGGGTGAACGCGGGTTATGCAGTAGAACAGTTAAGGGATTGTGACATTTTGTAATTTTTCTTATTTTTGAACTTGTAGATCGGCTATTTTTGCTACGACATTGTGGCCCCTCTGGAGTGAGTATGGAAATATAATGGCCCTCTCCATCGTCAAAGTTGCCCCACCCCTGGTTTAGATGGAAATAGAATGACGACGGTGAGGTGAACATCCTCATGCGCGCTGCTGGGGTGTGACCTCTAGTCTGCACTGTAGCCAGCGACTCCTCTCCTCCCATCAGCCCCGGGGGTCAGCAGCAGAACACCCCCCCCCCCCCCCTCGACCTATCTGTGTCCCAACACCTAGCACACACACACACACACACACACACATCCCCATCCATTTTGACATGCCCGCCTCATCATCACAGTCACTGCATGTCATGCAGCGATGCTCGTGTGTGTGTGTGTGTGTGTGTGTGTGTGTGTGTGTGTGTGTGTGTGTGTGTGTGTGTGTGTGTGTGTGTGTGTGTGTGTGTGTGTGTGTGTGTGTGTGTGTGTGTGTGTGTGTGTGTGTGTGTGTGAGCGTGCGTGCGTGCGTGCGTGCGTGCGTGCGTGCGTGCGTGCGCGCGCGCGCGCGCGCGTGCGTGTGCGAGCGAGTGCGTGCGCACCCTCCCGCCCCGGTCTTCAAGGGTCCCTGTGTTTTTCAACTTCTCCCTCGCCAATCAATCTCCTAATCATGTTCAAGCGATTTGCTAATTAGCTAACGACGTGGAATAATTAGCATTGGCGGCGAGTGACATTGGCCAGCAGCTGCTGAAGCCGTGTCGATGCCACAGGCTTTTAATGAGCACGACACACGGCCTGGGACCCGACGCGGCGCTCTGGACGCTCAGCTGAGCCCAGTGGATCGTTACCGGACGTGATGGAAAGCTTGTGTGAGCGGCGCAGCGCAGGGACTCCTGTGGGAAGGGAGGGTCGCCTGTCTGTCTGCTTGTGCGTGCGTGCGTGCGTGCGCGTGCGTGTGTTTGTAAGTGCGTGTATTTGTTTGTTGTGCGTGTGCGTGCGTGTGTACTAGGGCTGGGCGATATGGACTAAATCTAATATGGCAGTATTCTTTTCGCTGAGCATATAGTACGTACCTCAATATTGATATTGTGACAAAGACTATATACATTTTTGTTTTAAAATTGTCACAAAGTTTCCAAAAAGTGGCAGATTGAACAGACTTGACAAAGTGATTATAAAACCAGTAAAAGACGACCCTTATGTCTCCATATTACCAATTCCTTAATTCCAGACGATATCCAGTCTCATATCATTCCCAGCCCTGGAATGTGCGTGTGTGTGTGCTTGTTTGCGTGCGTGCGTGCGTGCGTGCGTGCGTGCGTGCGTGCGTGCGTGCGTGCGTGCGTGCGTGCATGCGCATTCGTGTGTGTGTGTGTGCGTGCGTGTCTGTGCGGGGGGTATAGCGAAGTTTTTCCTTTTTTTCTTCCCTTTTTGCCTTTGGCTTGTTGCGATTGCTTTCTCTGATTTTCTTCTTTTGATTTTCTCGTTTTGTAATCTTCCTCTTTCTGAGCTTCTGGTGATTATTGTTTTTATGTTGTTCTTTTGTTTGTTTTTTTTGGATGGCGGGCTTGGGTGGTTCTGTGTGTGCGTGTGTGTGCGTGTGTGCCTGTGTGTGTGTGTATGTGTGTGTGTGCCTGCGTGTGTGTGCGTGTGTGTGTGTGTGGCTTTGCGGCGGTCCCTGGGTGGTCCATGCTCCATAGATCCCAGTATTGCAGTCCTCTGTCATGGATGACATAGAGGAGTGGCTCTGTACCGACGTGGTGAGAACTCTTTACCTTGATTTACCCTGATTTATAACTTAACCCTAACCTCTCTCTCTCTCTCTACCTCCCTCTCTCTCTCTCTCTCTCTCTCTCTCTCTCTCTCTCTCTCTCTCTCTCTCTCTCTCTCTCTCTCTCTCTCTTAGAACTGTCTGATAACTGTAATTGCATAGTCAAATCGACTGATATCTAATCTATACCAATATTGCAGGACAAGTTACCAGCATGGCTTACAGACCATTATACAGTAAAGGTCCCCACACACAGAGCGCGTTTTTCTCTGATTTTTAGCTGCGTTTCTCCATTGTTTTTTCCGAAAAACGCGTCCAGTGTGCAACCACCTTAACTGTGATTCGGGGGTGTAGATGCAGATGCAAAATTAATAATTTCGAGGTCAGGCCTAAATGGGCAAAGGTAGACCCTTTTGAAAGCCTTCCCCACAAATCTGCAGCCTTCAAACATAAGATTATTATCAAATTAAATGTGGGCTGAAAATACAGAATTCACTAATATTGCCATTTTAACTAAATATGCGATGCATGATGATTCGATAGATCATGCATCCCTACTCTCTCTCTCTCTCTCTCTCTCTCTCTCTCTCTCTCTCTCTCTCTCTCTCTCTGAGTTTTGGTTTGGTTTGTGTTCCTTTAATACCACATCTTTTCATCCCTGTCCATCATCTCATTATAACCGCATAGATATTCTCCCTTATAGTTTCCCGTAAACATTAAACCATCTCATGTCTCATTAATCTAATCTCCTTCCATCAATCAACTTTTACCCATGATAACAGTTCAAGTGTGTGGTGGTGTGTGTGTGTGTGTCTGTGTGTGTGTTTTTACTAGTCGACTAGTTTACTAGTCGACTAGTAAATCCACTAGTCGACCTTGTTGGTACTAGTTGACTAGTTGATAAGAAAAAGAAAAAAAAGGGGTTTTTTTTTTTTCTCCCCGATTTTGTAGGCCTCAAGATCAGGTAGATTATAGTTATAGTCACCATGTACACAGTTTTTCAATGTACAAATATTTATATCCCAAAAAAAAAGAAAAGTTTATTTTTTAAATGTATTTTATTTTTTACATAATAGTTAAACAACTAGTCGACTAGTCGACTAGTAAACTAGGCAACTAGTCAACTAGTAAAAATGACTAGAAGTGAATGCCCTAGTGTGTGTGTGTGTGTGTGTGATGTCTAGATCACGTGTGTACTTACAACAGTCTTAGCTTAGCAGCAGCGCTAATACGAATGACACGGTCATTCCTCTATCCTGCATGCATGTGGCGGGTGGTACTGTACGCCTACTGTATATACAGTATAGCAGTGGTTCCTTCCCACATTGTTTTAGGTCAAGACCCAAAGAAGACATTTGCTCGGGACGTTTCCCCCCGAGACCCAAACTAGTGTAAATCATTTTTGGCGGGAACCCCACCCCTTTTGGTGTTAGCATTATGTTATGCTTTTAGCTATTGAAAAATAGCAGATCTACATAGCTCGTAGCGCGCCACCGAGTGGTGCGCTACGAGCTTGTAGATCTGCTATTTTTGAAAAATCGAAGAACGACTGACATAGAAACATAGCTTTTTCAGAAAACTGTCAGGATGTAGAAGACATTTTTTAGAATCTGATCTCAGGTCAAAATGGGTTAAGCAACTAGTCGACTATTCAACTAGTAAATCCACTAGTTGATAAGGAAAGAAAACGTTTTTTTTTTTTTTTTTGTAGGCCTCAGGATCAGGTAGATTATAGGTATATTCACCAATGTACACAGTTTTTAAATGTACAAATATTTATTTCCAAAATGTATTATTTACATAATAGGTATAGTTAATCAACTAGTCGACTAGTAAACTAGGCAACTAGTCAACTAGTGAAAATGACTAGTAGTGAATGCCCTAGTAAATATAGCAGATCTACGAGAACACAAGTCGCTTTGCACCGCCTTGTGAGCTTATAGATTGGCTATTTTCTAATATATTTTTTTTTTCATGAACATACTGAAAAGAATCATCAATTCATCAAGAGTTTAAGCTTTTTTTTTAATGTTTTGAATTAAAAACAAAATATAGGAAAAAAAACAAATGTTTGTCCGCGACCCACAAATCGGTCCCACTGCTTGGGAAGGGAGGGAGGGAGGCCCTCCTGTCCTGTCCTGTCCTGTTGTGTGTGAACCTGTTAAGCAACTAGTCGACTATTCAACTAGTAAATCCACTAGTCAACCTTGTTGGTACTGGTTGACTAGTTGATAAGGAAAGAAAACGTTTTATTTTTTTTCTTTTGTAGGCCTCAAGATCAGGTAGATTATTATTTACATAATAGACGACTGACATAGAAACATAGCTTTTTCAGAAAACTGTCAGGATTTAGTTAAGGAAATGTATAGTGTGACGTGTTTGACAGATGCATGGTCTGTCACTGAGGGACTTCACAATGTCTGCCGTACCGACGTGTTCACGTTTGTGTGGGTAATTAGCAACAGGTGTTTGAGTCGTTAAAGGTGTGTCAAAACACAATGCTGTCGGGCAGAAACCTCTTATCTCCATTATAGTCAAAATCTTTGTGTTAAATTAACGGCAGGGCGAAACGCAGCGCAAATTGACATGTTTTGAGCTCGCAGAGCTGCTACTTTTTACTATTTTTGGACATACGAGGTTTCCACCCGACATTTATTGCATGTCATTGGCTCTGGTGAAGCACAGTGGTGACTCATATAACCACGGTATGTATAATCTCTCTTAACGTGCAATTTCCTTCCGTTGGCAGTCCCTTGTTCATGAGATAGAAAACGATTTTGGATTGTATTTTAACGACATTGAAATCAACTCAATTCAAACGGCACACTATCACCTGTTATAGGTTAAGTTTCTCACTTCTGTCAATTGAAGGAATTGTCGATTGTGGTATAAGGTCAGCTGACTTTGATGCTAACCGAACCGTTTGAGAATGTGACTGACCGACTCGTTTTGTTCTCTTTTGTATCTCGATAGAAAGGTGACGGCGCTGAGGAAGGGGTGACCAGTGAAGGTAATGTATAGCTAATGTAATCCCGTGCCAGTGGGCCAGATATTTTTTTTTGCTGGACTGCCTTCAAACCAGTGTTTTTTTTGGCAGGAAATTTTGATTTTAGTTTTAGTCATAGTCTTTTGAATAGTTTTCATTTAGTTTGTGTCACATTTTAGTCACCTGAAATGTTGTAGTGTTAGTCCAGTTTTAGTCGACTAAATGTCATGATTTAGTCTACTAAAATGTGTTTTGACAGGCCTTGATGTCGTTGTAATGGCAGATTTTACACTTTGGTTGCATGCTGAAAATAGCAGATCTACAAGCTTACAACGCGTCACAGCGCAACACATTGTGAGCTTGTAGATATGCTATTTTCAGTATGCAACTTAGCATAGAACTGGATCTCTTGTCCACTAGTCCCTTCCTAACATTTCAGTCTAGTTTTTAATTGTTGACGAAATTGACAATATATTTAGTCATACTTTTAGTCATCATAGTTTAGTTTTCATTTAGTTTCCATTTAGTTTTAGTCAGTGGAAAAAGGTAGTCGACGAACATTTTTCGTCATAGTTTTAGTCGACGAAATCAACACTGCCTTCAAACGTTGACCAGACCATGTCGTATCTCTCTCTCCCCAGACTTCGACAAGTTCCTGGAGGATCGCGTGAAGGTGGTGGAAGGTTCGCTACCGTCTCCGCCCGGCGGGAACCCCGGCGCCGCCCCTCGCCGGAGCTCCTCCCACAAGAAGCCTGAGCGGACGGAGGACACACTCTTTGCCTTGTAGACACTCCCCCCCCCCGTACCGTAGACGTTCCCCTTCCGGCGGGGACCCGTCTCTCTCTCTCTCTCTCTCGCTCGGGTCCCTGGGGACTTATCACAGCCTCGTTATTCCATCGCCGCCCGGGGGGGGTACTAGCGAGCGACTGCTTTCACCTCCTCGCCATCCTGTGTCGCCCAGCCCAGCCAGATCGCCAGACGAGCTCCCACGCCGCCACATCGCTGCTTGTGCTGTCGATCCGCGCAGCGTTGCAGCTTTCTGTCCAACGCGTTTGATCCGCTCGCTGTGGAGAGAGAGAGCTACTGAATATCAGCGTAGTAGACTTAGACGCTCCACCGGAGGGAGCCAGAGGACCTAAAAAACCTGATGAATGTTGGCTAAAGCCGCAGTCCATAACCTTTTTTTTTGTTTTAGCGAATAAAACGATACTTTCAACCTGTGAGCCGGCGGGACCAAACTGGTGGTGTGTCGTGAGGATCCACTGCGAGTGGGCCTCCAAATGATTGGAAAAACACTTAAGATTTAAATGGTAATATAACATCAACATAAAAAATAAAATAAAAAATATTTCAAACCTTGTAGAATTACTTTTCACTGTGATACAGTATATATAGGATCCAAACCTCGACAAATTCGATCGATTGATCATCAGAAATATACATGCTCTGAACATGCCAGCGGCCCACCGATCTGATGACCTGGGCTGCCGTGTTAAGCACTCAGATGGGTGGGCTGCGAACGCCTTAAAAGATTTGGACGCCTACAGAGTGGCAAAACACTACTTTCTGGCCTTGACAGCCCCACACATCCAAAGAGAAAAGTCGGATTGCATTAAACAACGTTAAATGACGTTAAAACTAATTTTCCCACTCGATTTGCCACTCACTTTATATGCACGAGCATACCCTCTATCTATACCCTACTGGTTGACAAGAGGTATTGCATGAAGGAGGGGAGAAAGAAAGGCGTAATTTACCCTCTCTACCCAAACCGGCTTTCCGGCTTTCCCGTCGTAATTTAGGCGCTTGCGCGAGTTTGGCAGCCGGCGGACCCTGGGTTGGGATCCCCCGGGTAACGACTCGGACATAAATGTTATGGACTGGGGCTTTAAAAAAACATAGTGCTGAGGCACTCTTAATGCATTAGCCGAGGTGACACACGTTGAGGTATATTATACCGTGTTCATTTGACTACGTTTAGCTAATTATTGCTACTTTATGCATCTATTTCTTTTTTAATGGTTTGTACTGTACTAAGTACTAGCGCTGTGTCATGTATTATATATATAGTCTATCCATGCGGGGAACGTCATTATGTTTTTTTTCTACAAAACGTTTCCGGTTATTTTGAGATTTCTTTGTTTTATTTAACCTGATAATACTGAGATGTGTCCGGAAGTGGAAGGGCGGGGCGTTAATTACTTTGCGTGTTGTTGTCGTGTTGCCAGAAGGACTAATGCTAACATTGCTAATGTTATTGCTAATGCTAACATTAGCATTGCTAATGCTAACATGCTAACATTGACGTTGCCGTCCCCAAATATTACAATGGCTATTTAATTTGCTATAGCTTTGAAACTGAAATTGTACAATGCTTAAAGGAAAGGAAAACAAAGCAGGTGATAGCCACTTAATTGTTGGATCTCACTGTCGACCCTCGTGTTATTTAAGCAAAGTGAGTTTTGGGGTCTATAAAATTATTCCAAACGTACTCATAATAACTTAAGCCCTATGTATTTAACTGTATGCTGAATATAGGGAACATAACATAATAATAATTTCTCTCGTGTAAAATTCCGCCTATAGCGACACGTACGCGGCCCCAGAATACGGACGCCTAGGTTTTTAAAGTGGTTTAGACGATCGCAAGCCTTTTTCCCTCCACACTTCTCAGCCATTTCAAAGAATGTAAACTTGTGTCTGTAATGACCAATCGTCACTTAGCAATGTCACGTCTTGGAACATTATTGAATCAAGCTCGGAGTTGTTGAGAGATGTTATCGTCACGGCATCCCGACACTGAGCGGATGTCGTTTGTGCACCTTGAAGAGAAAAGAGAAGAAGCGAAAGACGATGTGTATATTAATTAATGGTCCTTTTTGTGTTTACAAGATGGTTACTATTTTTATAGGGAAACGGGGAATGCTCTTAAAGACTGACTTGACTTTGCACATTCAGTAGCTTTTCTAACTCGTCGATTCCAGCCCTCTTCTTCTTGTCCTCGATACAAAGCACACTTTTTAGAAGTGGACACACACACACACACACACACACACACACATGCACGTGCGCACAGACCTGCTAAACCAATAGAGATCACAGAATATACAAAATAAATAAAAGTAATATAAATTATATGAAAGAAATATGGCACCGCAATCTACACAGCCAGGTGTAGTGCTTGGGATATAGTTGACTGAACCAGAACACACTTGTACTACATCCATCCATCCATCCATCCATCCATCTTCAACCGCTTATCCGGAATCGGGTCGCAGGGGTAACAGTTCCAGCGGAGATTTCCAGACGTCCCTTTCTCGGGCAACATTAGTAACTTCCTCCTGGGGGATCCTGAGTTGTTCCGAGGACCAGTTTGGAAATATAATCCCCCCCATCTGGTCCTTGGCATAGACATATAGGCTAGATGGCTCAAGGCGGAGTCTCTGACGTAGTTCACCCGGTGGCCATCTTGCTTCGGGACTACAGTACAGTATGTTCAATGGCAGCTCAAACAAAAACAGACATAACTAGCTCAAATCTTGACCGATTTACAAACGGGTTGGTTTATTACAAACGTTGTCAACGTGGCTATGATTCAGGACGCTTATCTGCTTAATTTCGTTTTTCATATGAACGTCGTATAAAAGCACATAAGTATGCGGACGTCTCTGACATTTATAACAAACCAAATCGTTTGAAAATCGGTTGAAAATTAAGCAAGTTATGGTTATTTAAAAAGTACATGCCCCATAGACACAATGTTATGCTGTCCCGAGGTAAGATGGCCGCCACGTAGCAACGTCGCTCTCCATTGGCCAGAGCGCGGGTGAGCCATCTAGCTTTCTTATATATATCTATGGTCCTTGGTCCCAGTGGGACGTGCAGCGAGGACCCCCCTATAGCGGAGGCGTCCTTACTAGATGCCCGAACCTAAGCTGGCTCCTTTCCCAGCGAAAAAGCAGCGACTCTACTCCGAGTCTCTCTCGCGTGACTGAACTTCTCACCTTATCTCTAAGGGAGAGATGCCAGCCACCCGTCTGAGAAAGCTCATTTTGGCCAGTTGTAACCTTATTCTTTTGGTCATGACCCACATTGCATGACCATAGCATACATTAACTACTAAAACCCTATACAGTACATTGTTGACCGGAATCCCCCCATGGCTCTGTACTGTTTTCACTCGACACTATTATCTTGGCTGAAAACATCTGATCTGCAAGCTCACAATGCGTTGTGTTTTGCGTCCGGTTGTGAGCTTGTAGATCGGCTATATTTCGTCGACTGTAAAATTCTCCCCAGGATATGGACGCTCTAGGGTTCAAGTGTTAACAAACACCTTATTGTAAAAGATGTACTCATATTATATACAGATGCTATTTATACTATATACCTCAAAGAACATGTGAATATTCTGTATTGAGTTGTTTTGTTTTATTTTGAATCCCCCGGTCGTGTATACGTTACTTTTATACTTGGTTCTTGGGGCGAAACCAGTGGTGGAAAGTACCTAAGTACTTTTACTGTACTTAAGTACAATTTTGAGGTATTTGTACTTTACTTGAGTATTTAAAATGTTCCAGTACTTTTACTTCTACTCCACTACATCTCAGAGCCAAAATTTGTACTTTTACTCCACTACAATTATTTGACAACTTTAGTTACTAGTTTAAGCGATTCAAATTTTGATTAGACCACTTCCACCCTATACATTTCGGCAATTTGAAAATAGCCGATCTACAAGCTCTCAATGCATCGCGTTGCGACGCATTGAGAGCTTGTAGATCTGCTATTTTCAATAGATAGTAGTTCTAAATTGCAGTATTGGTACTTTTACTTAAGTAAAACAATTGAGAACTTTTTCCACCACTGGGCGAAACAGGCCCTGAGAAGCATGGCCTATTGATTGAAGTATGAAGGTCTGATTTTCTGACATTCCTGACCCCGTTCGATAGAAAACAGAACGGTCGACTCGTAACAGTATTTCTGTTCGACCGCGTCCTTGCCGAGGGGAGGTTTACTTTATACCCTCCTCTGCGGCCCGACTGAACGATTTGCACCAAAGCTCTAAGCGGCTGTAAGTGGAATTCAAAGGTGCTTATAAGGTCGCGCTCGGAAAGCTAAAAGCTGCTCTGTGGACATTCCAACGCCTTTTTGCCATCGTTGTTTTATTCATGGCTTTGCGTTGGCACGCAAAGGTGTTCCGTTCCGTTCCCCGCAGTGGTGGAAAGTAACTAAGTACTTTTACCTAAGTACTGTACTTAAGTACACTTTTGAGGAATGTGTACTTTACTTGAGCATTTCCAATTTCCAATACTTCTACTCCACTAACATCTCAGAGCCAAAATTTGTACTTTTACTTCACTACAATTATTTGAAAACTTTAGTTACTAGTTACTTTGTAAATTAAAAAAAAATCACTTCAACCCTACACATTTCGGCCATTTGAAAATAGCCGATCTACAAGCTCACAATGCGTCGACTTGTAGATCTGCTATTTTCAATAGATTTTGTACACATTTTGAACTTGTGAAATGGCACATTCTGCACAATGAGTACTTTTACTTTTAGTAAAAGTACTCATTGTACTAGTACTTTTGTACTTTTACTCAAGTACATTTTCAATTCCGTACTTTTACTTTAGTTCTGAATTGCAGTATTGGTACTTTTACTTACGTAAAACAATTGAGTACTTTTTCCACCACTGATTACCCGTTGACCGCCAGAGGGTTTTTTGTTGTTTTTGTTTTCAACTGGTCCCTTTTTAAAGGGCCATACCAGTCTGATTTGGACTCGTTAGCCATTAGCAGAGATTATCCATGTCATGTCTTATATGTTGTGTACACATACTGTAGTGTACACATACTGTAGTGTACACATACTGTAGTGTACGTGTGCACTGCAGTGTACATACTGTACTTTACTTTAGTAGATCTCAGCCTACATTTTTAAATGCCCCTCACTCACTGACATGACGGTGTGGAGAAACAATTATACAACTATAGGTAATTCACCCTTTTGACAGTTTATGCAGTTTATTTGTCTAGCTACCATTACTGTGGTATTACATAGAAGCCAATAACCCATTCTGGGCGGGAACCCCTTTTGGTGTTTTAACTAAGCATTATGTTATACTTTAGCTATTGAAAAATAGCAGATCTACAAGCTTGTAGCGCGCCACCGAGTGGCGCGCTACAAGCTTGTAGGTCTTGGAATTTTTATTTCGACGTCAGGCCTAAATTAATGCATTGATATCGACACATCTTTCAAGTGCTGAAATGTCAGCAAAATGTTTAGCTTAAATGGGGCTTAAATTGGCTTTTAACGATTCAGTAAGTTTTAGCTGACATTAACAAAACATTTGGGATATATACTGTAATATGAATATGGACAAAACCTAAACAAACATTTATATTTATTCTCAAGTTGTGGAGGTTTATGTAAAGTGTTTTGCGGGAACACTGGTATGGTCCTTTAGTTTATAAGGGACCTAAAGCGTAACCGTCTTGAAAAATGCCATCATGTGTTGGAGTTACTCATTATTACATTATTATCAGTTAACAGTATATGCTTTCCACCTGAGGGAATATTCTTCAATTTGTCACAATCAGTTTATATAACAGCTACAGAGTGACATTAAAACAAAACATTGATTTTGCCTTTAGCGTAATAATGATTCAATGTATTTTATAGGATAATCAAATCAATTATTAACCCGAGCTTTAACTTTTGCTTTAGTTTTTTGCACTGTTCTTATTGGAGTTAAAGTATAGCTCTCGTGGTGTAATGGGTAATTCAAATGAATAAATAAATATGACATCAAAATCTTTGCAATCAAACGTATAACTGCTTCCAACGCAACGCAATGGGCAATGTTTTAACGGCTTAATTGTGTGCGTGTGTGCGCGCGTGTAGAAGTTGCACGTTGTCAGCGAGTTGCGTTGTGAGTCTTTGGTGTGATGTGGACTGGCCTTGACGTTAACCTGCTTTCATGAAGCTTACAGCTGTGCATGGTTCCCAAAGTGGGGTCCTTGAGGGAGTTCCAGGGGGTCCCTCCCCAGCTAAATGGTAGTTAGGAACCCAAATGGTTCCTAACTATCCATTTTGGTTCCATTTCTACACTCTCAAGAGTTCAATTAACATTGATTTTATATATAAATTGGGGTCCCAGAGATAGAAATGCCGCTAAAATGGGCGTCCGTAGCTTAATGCATGTCAAACAGGGGGTCCTCTTTGTAATGAAAACGGTTGAAAGTGACTGCTAGAGCCGTACAAATGGGGGTCCGCAGGCTAATAAAGGTCAATTTGGGGGTTCCATGACATGAAAAAGTTTGAGAAGCACTCACTGGCTAAGTCCAGACTGACTGCAACGTGTATTCCTCTATCAACTGTACTTGACAATTAACCCATTTTGGGGGCGGGAACCGGAACCCCTTTTGGTGTTTTAAACATGACGTTATCATTTAGCTATTGACAAATAGCAGATCTACAAGCTTGTAGATCTGCTATTTTTGAAAAATCGTGAAAATGTGCCTGAAATCTTTGAATATATGTTATTTCAGAGCGAGTTTTTTACTCAAATCTTTGCTATACTGAGAGGGCCCCCTGGAACAACATATTTTCAGATGGGAGTCGGCGGCCAATGTCATATATATATTTGGAGACCTTGACATGAATATGTTTGAGAACAACTGACATAGAAACATGGGTTTTTTTAATAAAACTGTCAGGATTTAGGAGATTTTTTTTTTATTTCGACGTCAGGCCTAAATGGATTAACACTCACTGAATGATAAAGGTTTTAACCAGTGGTGGAAGAAGTAGTAGTACTGAGATGTTGTACTGAAGCAAAAGTATAGCAGTACCAAAAGCAAAAAGTACACATTGTTGACAGAATGTCCCATTTTCACAAGATTTTGTCAAAAACGTTTCTAAGAATTCTGTCGAGATCTTTAGAAAATAGACGCTTTGCAAGCTCACATTGCGTTGATTGGCTTTATATTTTAAAAAGAATATTTCGAATGTACGGCTTAATTGCTTAATGTACAGTACAGTCTTGTCATTTTAAATCTACGAAGAAACAAGCACCTACACATTTTTACTCGAGTGCATTACTCGAGTAATTGTACTTGGTTATTTCCCATCACTGCTAAAACGTACGGTATAATTGTAACTATTATGGATCAGTTTTGTATGTGTTATAGTGTGGGAGTCATTGTGTCTGGTTGTGTGTTCTTATCTATCTATGCTGACATAATACGTACAGTTCCGATCAGATGTCTATTGTTTTGTCTGTTAACTGCCCAATAAAACACTAGCAACGTGTGACCTCTATCCCCCGAGCACTGTCTGTGGTTCTTTCACAACTAAATGTGACCAGATTTGACTGAGAGACTGCCATCGCGCAAATTACAGCTTTTCACCAGAGGAGAAAAACCTTTTTTTTTTCTTCCCCAAAATGAGTTAATAGCACAGGCAGACTCTTCACATACTGTAACTAGAGCATGTCTGAAATAAGTGTCAGAGCTGAAATCGACATGTAAAT
The DNA here is from genome assembly GCF_951216825.1 of Electrona antarctica. Lineage (NCBI taxonomy): Eukaryota > Metazoa > Chordata > Actinopteri > Myctophiformes > Myctophidae > Electrona > Electrona antarctica. The sequence goes on from NC_136795.1 coordinate 46,471,289, forward strand.
ATGAAATAAATGCTTAAACATGTAGCTATAGGTGTAATGTTAGAGACCACAGAAGTGAACCTTTCAAGCCTGTTTTCTCAACTCGCTGTTTTCTGCAAGACATTACTCTATAAGTCATGTCTCCAAAACTGGTGGGTCAAACTGAACAACCAATATGTCAATTTGAAGCTATGAAAAAACAAAAATTCAAAAAAATCCAATGGCAGTCCCTCAATCAAATTTAGTCACAAATGTGACCGGGTCTGGCAAATAGGCCCTCATCTCGACCAGAGTAATTTTTCAGTTTTGTACAGATTATTAAAGTACAGAATGTAAGCTTTCATATGATGTATCATTCAATGAAATTGGAAAATATTTGAAGGAGATATGACCATTTTAAAATGATTGTGCCGTTTTACCCAAAGCTGAGATCTAGTTTATTTTAGATTTTCTGCCTTTTCACAACATTTCAACACCTAGAGC